>NW_026535136.1:0-34254 GCF_026225885.1 Hylaeus anthracinus
TTTATAGGGAATGATAAGACGGAACTTTTTTATATTTACGAGTTTATCCATACGGTGTTTAGTTTCAGAGATAAAAATTGAAAACTTAAAAGACCTTTCTCCTGAAATTCAATTTTTCCAACGAACTTGGAACTTTTCAATTTTTATTCTCGAACCTAAGCGTCCTATGAATAAACTGTAAATACAACAAGTCTCGTCTCGTCATCCCCTACAAGCCGATATTTTTTAAAAATCGATTCGACGAATATAAACATTTCGCTGAGCCCATTTCTCGAGGGCGTATATACATGCACACCCTTCGCAGTCAAAGGGTTAACAGCCATTCAGACAAATTTTAGTCTGATAGATATCCTTTGATAAATGCACTTTAACAATATGTTCTTTTTATTCGTCGACTGTTACTCCAATAAAAGATTGCCCATGTCTATACTGGCCAGTTCAACACGCGTTCCAACGAATTTACGATACCCTCGTGTCCGAGGTCGATTAATGAACCGATATGATCCCTGGCCGCCATCCTTTAAGTTTCCCGAGAAAACTGGCCCCCCTTAACCGCCCGTATATCCGCGTTTCGAGGTAAGTTTAGGCGTTAGAGGATATTTTCGTCCGGCCGCGCGAGATCCCGCGGAGAGCATTTCCTAATTGTACCGCGACACTTACGTAATACGACAAAGATCGCGCGTCGCTCGGAACGATCGTGCCTCGATCGTGCCTCGATCCTCGAACCATCCGTATCAAGATGACCGTTCGATTACTATGTTATCGTGGCACGTTTAGGTGTTACGTTACGTTACGTACGACGTTCCAGAAACTTCTACATCGCATCCCAACAGTAAAACGAAGTTTAAATATATCGTTCAAAATCTTATCGCGATTAAATTTACGATCGATAAATAATTTCTGACAAGGCTTAGGATACTCTCCGATCTTTTTTTTTTTTTTTTTATTCTCGAATCGTAGCGGAGTTAGAAATGAAAAATAGAAAAGCTCTGCGAAATGATGGGAAACTCGAGTTTCTATTCTTCGCTTACTTACTCTACTGTGGTACCCATCGAATTGGTAATTTAGTAACTTACGTTCGTCAATTAGTATCTCACGGATCGTGATATCGAATCGCGAGCGACGCGATTCGGCGGTGATCTCTTTGATCGCGCGCACGCGACTAACCGTTCTCTTTTAAGTTCTAGGTTACCCTTTCTGAAATAACAAAATTAAACAATCAGATTACCTCACGTGACTGAACCCATTGACTGTTGACCTTTCGGGGGAAACAACGTTTGGAATACTCGCGCGAATCGTCAACGATCAATGGATTAATTTAATATTTTAAGTACGCTATTTATGTCGGACGTCTCCTTGAAGCTATGTATGATCGTGGTTATTGATCTCGTTCATGCATGTTCGTTACGAAAATACGATACGTAACGTACCTAATACAATGAACGCATGATTTTTGCAATGATATCGATTGTTTAAGTTACCAATAATTAGTTCGGGAATTTTATGAATTTATGGAGTACAGTGATACGAAAGACATACAAAAAATAATGTTTGTTGAATGGAATCTATGAATAATCTAATTAATATAACGATTGAATATTTTGTTTTGTACGAGTGCATATACTTGTATGCATAAAGCATGTATTTGTCATGTCAGCTTGTATCGTAAATGTAATTAATTATACCCTCTGTCGCCCTCCTCTCACCATCTTCTTTCAAAGAGCGTCTCGCTCTTTCCCTGAGATCCAGGGATGGTGACTCTAACGACGCGGAAGAAAAGGTTGGCGATGGAGACTGGAGCCGGCTCGGGGCCGCGATCCCGACAAGAAAAATGGAAGGAAACCTGGTGACCGTCGAAAACGATCGTCATCGGACGCCGGAGGACCAGGCGTGGCGTAATTACCGGTGCCCCCGGCTGCTTCCATTTTCTACGCGCTAATTCGCCTCCCGATGCCCGATCGACGGACATCGAATATTATAATCCACGAGTGAATCTTAATGGGCAACTCCCCTCCTCCTCCCCCACCGCCTTCGCACGCACGATTCCCCCCTCCTCGATCGCGGTATCGTTCAAGAGGATTCGCGAGGAGGCGACGCGTGGTTGAATTACGGATTCCCGCGTGGCGGTGGGGAAAATAAGGTCAGGGGTAGAGGGGTCGAAAGAGCGACGAGCGAAGAGTTGGTCGAGAAAGAGGGCAAATGAACGGACGGAGATGCAAGTCCGCGCGAGGGGAAAGGGGAAAGATGACAGACAGCACGAATGGAAAACAGAGAAGCCAAGAAGAGATTGGAGTGGGAAGGGGACCAATCGTCGCGACGAGTGAAAAGCTGCGTAACCCTGTCTCTTTCCCTCGTCGTGTACGTACGAGGGTTCTCGATTCCATCGAACCGTGTATGCGTGTGGAGACCCACACTTTCCTCGATCGATGCACGTACACACATTGGCTCGCCGCTTTGCGTGGTGGCGAGTCTCCTCCACAGAGAACCTGTCCACCGACGCAGGAACGTGCCGTGTACGTGTACGAAACAGACGTGTATAGATTTTCGGTACAGATGTGAAGGGGCAGCTATATCGAAACGCAGAGGCAGGCAGGATACGTAGCGGCGAGTTTCCAAGAGAGAACGCATGCGCGACACCGCCACGAAGCGAAGCTAATTTCTCAGTGGCGGCTCGAATCATTAACTTGTTACCTTGGCAACCCCGGCCGACCTAAACCATTGGCTGTCGCTTTCTCCCACTTCCCCTTCGTACGCTCTATCGGTCGAACAACAAACTACGCGCGCCGCCACGCTCCTTTCCACGGAATATCGTATATTTCCTAACCTAGCGCGACGTGGACTATAGACTATCCGTGTTTCCCTCGATACACACACTGTAACAGGACCCAGATACGCGGTATACATGTCAGAGGCACATGCCACCGTAGGGACGTGGTTGCTGGGATTGGCGCGGCCACGACTCTCTTCCTACCCTCGTCGCGAAACATCCTACCGTCTCGCTTCTTTGTCGAAATCCATGACCGGTATTGGAAGATGACCGATAAATCGGTTGCGTTTCGCTCTTTACGTTCGATCTTTTCGAATACTTCGTGCCGTTTTTACGCCTAACGTCGTTTTTTATACCAAGCACATCTTCGGAGATATTAATAAACATAATTATGATAACTGGTAGTAGACTAACGAAATTGCAGCCGATGAAAATTACTCGCGAACGAAAATTATACTTCGATAAATAGCAGAGATCTTAAACTTGTAATCATTCGATACAAAAGAAGAATCCTTTTACCCAAATATAGACCATGTAGTCTGTTTAAATCACGGTTTTGGAAATTTAAATCGAATTGGGAGTACTGTGAATTCCAGGCGCTCGATGTATATTCGCGCAAACTAGCGTTGCTTCCGTTTTCTGATGAAAAAAGTACAGAATATGCTCTGTACGGATTGGGTGGGAATCCTTTACACACACGCAGAGGACCAATCGCGAACGAAATTGCATTACGGGGTTTCGAGGAGGGCAGTATAAGCCCAACTTAGAAACAGCTGTGCCAGGAGCGTAACGAGTAATCGCGACGTTGGATTCACGTTTGGCGATGGAAATATCGAGCTTTATTTATTTCCATTCAATCTACATTTCCTCGCAAGGATCATCGACGAACACCGAACTGAGACAATTATTAGGAACCACCCATCGAAGGAAATACAGATTTTTCTTTTTCATAGAAAATTTCCAGAATGAAAAAGAACGATTTTTGTTGCAACACAATTTCCTGAAATTTGCATTTTTCAAACAGTTCCGTGTTGCAAATGAACTACTCTGTTTGTATGCTACGTTTACGCGTAAATACAAAAACAACAAAATTTAATTTAATTACCTTCGATATTTCAACTATAACCTAAATTTATATATAAGCTCATATAATTCACCTAACGTAAACATAAAACAAAACAAATGCAAATATAATATTCGATAAGAAAGTCGAATGACACGACTGTCACGTGACGGGGCGACAACGCGTCCGTGTTCGCCCCTGATGGCATCGTGAAGTTATACTGCGAAATATTCTGCGGACTATACCCACTCGTATGTACATCACAGGGTGTGTGCATGTGTTGGTGAAGAGTGCTATGTGTGCCCGAGGTAAGAGTATGAGTACCGTTACGGGGCATGCGCCTGCAGCCACCATATCCAATGGCCCCGCCTTTCACGGTGCAAACGATGCCTTTGGGATTTGTCCTCGCTGAACCAATGGGCAAACGAGGTTGCCATACGCGATGGGAGAGGTGAGGTTATAAGAGGCGAAATGGAGGGGAACAGACAGGGAGAAGGGCGGTGAAGCGAGGGGGGAACGAAGAGAAGCGAGGGGTTCCGTGGATCGTGTGGGAGCAGGGAGGCAGACAACGAATGCGACTACGAATGCTTACGAAACCTCGCGACGTCAACGTATAACAAAACTCTGTTTAAAATACCCATAGTGTTTTTTTAAAGAGGTACGAGAGACAACGATTCACGATAGAAAGTTTGGTCTAGTTAACGGTGGAATCGGTGCGGTGACAGTGTCTACGGCGTGTTCGAAAACGTGATAGGTGTGACTGCGCAGTCGCCATGTGAGTACCTGAACGAGTATCCGAAACTCCATGCAATGTTGTGTGCCTTCGATATTTTTAGTCTCCTTGTAGATCCGTATCGATGGTATTCCGACCGCGATTACAACGTACACGGTATATCGATACTCGAAAATTACCGCGAGCTACACAAAGTATAGAACACACTGTGCGTTATGTCCCGCCGGATCTTCGAACGTGCTTTATTTTGTAATCCAATATGTCGGCGTCGGAGACGCTGTTCTCTATTCGACGAGATACAATTCCACGGTTTCGCGTGTCTCAGTTGCTCCGACGAATAAGTTACATCGGACGAACACTCGTCGAGGAAACCGCGTGTGTTGTTATTATCATCATCGCCGTTATTACCATTATGGCGAAATCCATGTTGTCAACCGCCCCCTAGTACGGTCGCTTCTCCCCTTCTCTTATTTTTCTCTCCCCCTTCAACCCGCCTTTCAATCATATTTCCCGCTCAGAGAGAACTCTCCCTCCTGCTCTTCGAGCCCCTTGTCCGTTTACTAATTATGGTGGTGCTCGCGAGACGACATTTTGTTCCTTCTACTCCAATCTCAAGATGGATCATGTGTTTTCGGTTCGTCGATACTTCGATGCTTTGACGCGATTACAGATCCCTTTTTTACCGCTCGAGACCCATTCGAACTTTTTTTTTAACCCGACTCGCGTCTTTAGAAATTCCATTTTTTTCAGTTTTGCATGACTTTGTCGACAAACTGATTATCAATTCATCACGCAAAAACCAATCTCGCATATAATACCAAATAGACCCTCTTATTATGAAACACTTGTTTTAATGCATTTAACCGTTCCCTATTGATCATTTCCATAAAAAGTATTAATATGTATTTAGTAAATATCACAATTACGTTAATAAAAATTTATCCCAAGTTCTTGTTGCAAATTTGAGAGAACTACGTCCAAATATACAAATTCCAAAATTATAGGTTATACGAACATTTTCGAACTTATGCTTTATATTTTATGTTAATAACGTTTTCTATGTTATTTGAATTTAGGAAATTATTAATAATAAACCGTACGTAAATATTGAAACCTATAAAAGTATACGAAATTAAATACGCAAAATGATTATCGTATTATTGCACCCGGATCTGAAAATTAATCGTTACAGGATTCTTTTCCTTTAATTGAAAACATTTGCTCAAGATATATATTCCTTATTGCTAATTGCTCTAGTGGATGATTTAATGAGTTTGTTAATAGCAATTATGACCCCTTAATAGTTGATACGATCTACATTTTAAGGTTATCTAGTATGCTCGAAGCGTTGGTTATGAAAATATGACGTATAAAATATATTCTTAGTAACTACTGTAATATTTACCGTATATTTGAAGAATCGTTAACATTAATTTGTGAAGTTTCGTATATTGTTTATAAAACATAACATGTTCAGAACAAAAATACAAAAAGTATAGCATGCTAAACATTCCATCTTTAATTTTTATAAATCGAACATGCAATAATTAGTTGATTTGAAATACCACTTACATTGTAAACGAATATTCACCACTTTTCGCACTCTTTCACTTTTCATTTTTACACTCTTATATCAAGATCAAACAGTAACGATCTATTAAAATTCAAAAGTAATTTTACAATCTTCCACGTGTACCGATGATATTAATCGATGATATTAAAATTAAGGTTATGGTTAATAAATATTGCATAACTTCTTTATCTATTTCTGCGACAATAAACACGTTACGATTGGTGCTTCGTTGATATAAACACACTGTTGTGTATCTATACTGAAAATTTTGGTACAAGACACATATCGGATATGAAACCGTACTATCGTAAATTATGTATTAGAATAAATAACTTATTTAAATTCTATCAATTGTGATTCTGTACACATTATAAAAGGTACAATCGATCGTTACTTTTATGTATAAATTAATCTAATAAAGTCTGAACTTTTCAAAGAAATTTTTAACAAAATGAACAATTATCTTTTTAGGTGCAGCAGATTGAAAAGATTAAAAGTGATATTCTAACAAAAAATATCTATATACAATGGCAAGGAAAAAAGACATTAAATTGCTGAGAGTTTAATAGTGGAAAAAATACTTCTTTTTCTAAAGGAAGTTTAACTTCGAATAATAAAAAGGTATAGGAAAACATGACAGATGTTAAACCAATTGGAATCTCTCAAAATCAGCCACAACAAACACAGCAACAGCAATCACAGCAACAACAGCAGCAACAGCAACAACAACAACCTCAACAACAGCAGCAGCAACAGCCACAACAGCAGCAAATGATGATCGCAACCCATGATATTCAACAACAGCAAAATGTACAACAACAACAACAACAGCACGTTCAACAGCAGCAACAGTCCCAGCAACAACAAGCACAGCAACAAGTACAATCTCAACAAGTTCAACCACAACAACAGATTCAGCAACAAGTACAGTCCCAACAGCAAATGCAAGTTCAGCAGCAAGTTCAGCAGCAGGTTCAGCAACAAGTACAACAACATGTTCAACAGCAGCAGCAACAGCAACAACAGCAGCAGCAGTCTCAACAGCAACAATCTAATAATGGACAGCATAATGTTGTTCCTACTCAAGTCCAAGTGCAGCCACAGGTAGCAGCAATCATGCCTCAGCAACAGGTAAAATTTTACTGTATAGTAGGCATTTATTTAGTAAGAAAACATATTTATATAATAATAATCAAATATTATAGGGTGCTGTTGCAGTATCAATGCAACAACATCAACAGCAAGGAGGTGTGTCTATGACTCTATCCGGTCAGCAGGGAGCAACAACCATAACTACAATGGCTGCACACCCACAAGCTGTACAAGTTATTCAGCAACCTATGCAAAACCAAGCATATCACTTACAACAACTCTATAATACTCAGGGAACTCCGTTACTGATGCCAGGAAACTTAGCTCTTCATCCTGCAGGACTTAATCCTTCCTCTATACAGGTATCTAAACATACTCGTGATGTTTCGCATTTAAAAAAAATACAAATCCTCCTCTAAGTCGGATACTTTACAGGTCATAACTGCTGGAAAGCCATTTCAGTCAGCTGCTCAACTTACACCTCACATGCTAACTACCGCGTCGACGCCAGGTCAAGGCGGAGGTCATCCCGCAGGTGGAGGTACAAAAGTACAAGGATTTCCTACGGGATACTTACCAGTACCTACTTCTGCTACACCAGGAGCTGGACAGACTTTAGTATTTGGTCAACTAGGTGTATTGGGTTCCCCACAACCCCCTCCCTCTTTACAGCAGCAACAGCAACAACAGTCTGCAAACAAACAAGATCAAGTACAAAAGGTATTATAATCTCGTTCAGATTTTATTTTACGATACCTAATTATTATTTGTATTATGTTCGGCACATACATAGTGTACTGTTTCTGTAATATTTAGTATACCACGTGCACTGCAGCTACGCCATCGGGCGGAAGGGGCGGTATGCAATTTGCTCCTTGGCAATTTACACCACAAGTTGCTTGGACAGGGATACAACCACCAGCACTTCTAACTAATCAGATATTCATTAGAGGACCTACTCAACCTGACATGTTTATACAAAGCCCACAACCTATACAAGCTCATAATGGTTAGTTTATTATCGGTATTAAATAAGATTTTTAATCTTCTCGAGATTATGTCGTCGCTGTCTTTGTATAGCACTGGCTACGCAACAACAAATTCAAGGGGTACAACAAATTGCTGCAGCTAGTGCAAAACCAAAGGTGATGGATATGCAACAGCAACAACAGCAGCAGGGTAAGCAAAGCACGGGTGGTCAACGACCGTTGAGTATTTTGCCGTCCTCTCTACAAGCAGTACAAGCTGCCAGTATACGAGCTGCCAGTTCCGTTTCAACGCAAACTGTTCACGGAGTTCAAGCCACGGTACATGTACAGGTTACTATAATTAAAGTAACAGTTGGAACAACAATTTCAACTGCTGCGATTGTCGTGTGTCACGTCAAACCATCGAAACATTCTTTTTTCTTTTCGTATAATGAAGAAGAAGTGTTTTTTTTTGTGTTTTATAACTTAGAGTGGAAAAGGAAGCGGTAGTGGCGGTAAAGGTCGTGGTAAACCATTGCAATCGCCGCAACAACCGCAGCAACAGTCACAGCAAGCGATGCAACAACATCAACAGGTTTTTATTCAACAGAAGCAGCATGCGCAGCAGCAACAGATGCAACAACAGTACCAACAACCGCAATTGCAAGCATCGCAACAGCAACAAATACAGCCTAAACCAATAATGAGTAAGACGACGATTTATATGTTGTCTACAATAATTTTTTAAACGGGTTTTCAGATATTCAACCGTTACTGTCTTCTTTAAAGCAAACATGACTCTACAACAGCAACAACAACCTGGAGTGGTTCTTGGCGGAGAACGCCCGATTATGCCTGTGGTATCCGTAGGCGGAGTTGGTGTTGGTGTTGGAGTTGCTACTACATCTCAAATGAATCAAGTACAACAGTCACAGATGGCTAATGTACAGCAATTACCATTACAGGTAATACACGTTGTTTTCTATTTAATTAATGCCACCTAATTCGATAACGTAATACTTTTTAGGCGATCAATTCGACAATAATTGGTAGTCAAATAGTTAGCGGGACGTCACAGGTTCAAACGATGTCTATGGTGAATCAGTTGACAGATCAAACGCACGATAATACTAATTCCACCATAATGATTACATCTCCTGATCGTAGTCATCAAACCGAATGTACCTTAGTATTACCATCGACTACAAATGCTTCAATTACAAGCGAAGAAAATTCTAAATTAATGTTGAAAAAGGAAGAGACAATGCCCCTTACGATAGAAGAAATTACAGTAGCTCAACCAGAAGTGACAGGTTTGTATATAATTCGATAAATATTTTCGATAATAGCATGAGTTTCATATAAACATTTGCATAGACGGGGACCAATGTAAAATAGTTATAAAAGACGAAGATAATTCAACTATGAAGACAGAAGAGAAATGCAACAATCCGTTAACAGGACTAGCGAACACGATTAATTCTATTACGAATGGTATTAGCAACGACGAGTCTGTAACAATTCCCGTGTCAGTGTCAGTTACTGCAAACAGCAAACATGTGCCTCCAAAAGCAATGGTCAAACCACAAGTTCTCACGCATGTAATCGAAGGCTTTGTTATACAAGAAGGTATATATTCGATTCATTTCTTATGTATTATTACGTTTACGAATTATTATGCCTATACTTATAAATACATTTGTTTTAGCATCCGAACCATTTGCCGTTAATCGAACATCGTTAAATAACACAGTTAATCAAGACACAAATAATATTTTAAATCGTAATAATTCATCGTCTGAAAAGGAGAACCATGAAGAACCTCCAAGTAAGATTAAACAAATGTAGTTACATGCAGTGTTCTACTAGTAACGTAAGCTGTATTAAACTGAATTAATTCTGTCAGGGAAAAAGCATGCACCTAATTATCCCGGTGACGACGACGGAAATAATGCTCAAATTGGAAAGTGCGAATCTTGCGGTACTTTAGTGGACGAGCAAAATATCAAGTTCAAAAAGGAAAAGCGATTCTGTTCATCTGGTTGTGCAAAGAGGTTAGTAGACGCGTTGCTTCTTGAATTTTTTGAAGTATTTGAATAAAAACAGAAATTACAACTTACGAATCAAACAGCAAAAAACGTGAAGCGAGAGATCGCGACGGTAACGAGAAACAGTGGACTGAATTGATAGAGACTGAATCGAAAAATCTTGACGGAGACATGATGAAGAAGAATGGGGAAGATAAATTATTGTCCACTACAACTACAACTTCCTCAGTCGATGAAACACTGCCAAAAGTTAATCCTGTAAAATGGACGGTAAGAATACGGCTCGCATAAATTTCCTAAAAAGAAATATATTTCCACGTCGATATGACAAAATAAAATTATTTTGCACAGGTTGGAGAAGTATGTGATTTTATTCGTGGTTTACCGGGGTGTGCTGACTATGCAGAAGATTTTGCTATTCAAGAAATCGATGGTCAAGCACTTATGTTACTCAAAGAGGACCACCTTATGTCAGCCATGAGTATTAAATTAGGTCCTGCATTAAAAATTGTAGCCAGGATCGATTCGATGCGTGTAGAGTCGCTATCAAATTCTAATCCCACATCTAATAATACGTAAACGTTTACTGCTTGAGATTTTTATCTGCGGAATTTCAAGTTGCAGCCTATGGGCTACAGGGTTTGTGCAAGTATTTGATCGGATTGTAGATTTAAGATTTCTAAGAAAAACATGAAATATCTTTTTTTTTATAAAAATACAGTGTTTTTGTATTTTTTTAAATTTCATTTCCATGAAACTCATTTTTTTTCGTATAGAACAATAATACCGATTACTAAGTTTTAGTATTTCAAAGTGTACCGCTATAATTTAAAGATCGATCTATGTAAGACTAACTCTATGTTTCGTACTATTTCCTAATATATCAAACGACTATATTGATATTTCGAATAAAAGCATAGATATTATTTAATTTTTAGTTCGACAGTACCATACTGGCAATACGATATAACCTTTGATAAGTCTTACACCGATTGATTTTTATAAATGTAAATAAAAATCAATTTCTGTTTTTTCATTTGTAATTTGAAATGTATGTATATTGCATTTAGGAATTTCTTTTTTTTTTTTTTTTTTTTTTTAATATTATTCTATGAGGTATGGTTGACTAGAACTATCAAGAAACTGAGTACAAATTATGTCCATTACACAAAAAGGAAAAAGACGTTGTATATAAACTATCCAGCATATATACGATGTATTTTGTACTCGAAAATTACATTTGGAAGGTGTACAAAAATTATTGCCTTCTATAAGACTTACGGTAATACTGAAAGAAAATTTGGCATTTTTAAAACGTTAGCCTTTGTGATGAATAAGTAGAAATTTATGTGCGTGACAATTTTAAATTGATATATAAGACAATTGAAGCAACGCGATTAACGGTATCGACCATGTACTTTGTAAATGTATCATGTGCACTCAACTTGCATACGTGTAAATATTAAACATAAAATGTTTATTTAATATACAAATTTTATAATACGAATCTTCAGTTATTAACAGAGGTTATCCTTCCATTTATAGAGATTTGCTTTAAGTAATTATTCAATGTAAGCGCAAAAAGAAATATATTTCTATTATCTGTATAAAACGTGACATTGAGCAGGAAGTAGGACATTTCTTTTACTCTTATGTAATATCTCGTGAACGTCTTAGAATGAAAAGTGTTCAACAAAATAGGAAAGAATACCGACATGTTATTTATATCATTACGCGGTCTTTACGATTACGAACAATGTACATATATCTATTCCTTAAGCATTTATTAGATAGGTTTATTTAATTCTGCATTCAACAATGTATAAATTGGCAATTATTATAAAGATTTATATGTTTCAAAATTTAAGTATGCTCGAATGAAGAATGTATTTGTGTCCATACATGTGCAGTACCTTTCTATTATAACCTGTACTTAAATTTTGTTTATAGTAGAAAAATGACTAAAAAATCGTCTACTGAATATATTTAGGTAAAGATGCACTAATTACAATAACATAATATAAAGCACACTTATTCTATGTCGAATTTAAAAATCACTCAGGGCATAATCTCACGATACACCTTTTTATACTCATTTGAAAAACATTATGATAAGGGATGTATACAATTGTGACTTCTCAAATAAAACAAATTCAACAAAAATATACTATGCGTATTAAATTATGTACCAAGTATAATTATAAAAAAAATTGTGAATTATAACATTTCCTTACAACCTATCGTAATATTTGAAAATATATTTTAGCCTAAGAAAACTCAATGGTCAATGACTGATATTACCTTGTGCATTTTTTTATTACGATTATTATTCTATTATAATATATGTGTTTACATTTTCATTTATAGTTTAAACTTTTTAATATGTCATTTTAAGAGAGTTGTAAAGGTTTTCCTTCAGATAGTAATTCTTCTTCAGCTTTCATTTTCATTGTTTTGTGAAGGGGCCGTATATATCGAATATATTCGTATACTTTATAGGAAAAAAGTGCACCTGTAATTAATGTAGTAGCAATACATACATTTACGAATCCCTTGTGAAACTTATTTAAGATAGAGTTCACGTTTTTGTATCGTTGCAACATTTTTATGAAAGTAGTCCTTAACTTTGAAGCCTTTGAAAAATACTGAAAAAAATATATTTTTATAATACAAATCGATTATTAAAATCTGTTCACTGCCAAAATGTCACTTACAACCCTTTCAGAATAGTTTAATACTATACCTGTAGTAAACAGTACGAGTATATATATATAAGCAATTGTTTTAATATATCGTATCTATTTTAATTGTTCCTTAAATACTTTATACTTATGTTTAGAACTTTAGAGTAAATTTCACTTGTTCTTGCTTTTCGGCACGAGTACTGAAAATCCGTTCAAATTCACTAATCTAACGTAACCTAGAAAACGATATTATGTAATATGTACAGTATGTAAGTATATAAATAACTAATTTGTTTGCGTGCGAATTTGATGCTTTTTCGACTATTATATGCTTTTTTTCATAATTTTATCCACATTTGTAGATGCAGCCAGCAGGAATCTATGTAGTATTTATATAACCGTATTCTTGATTTTCATGTAATAAAAAATCGTATATAGATATTAATCGTATTTTATTGAAAAAAAATGTGAAATAAACGTTTTTATTATTATTATTTATTCACTTTTAATCTATTTAGCATAGGTGATATTTGTAAGAAATACCACACAGTACATATAATTCATGTAATCAATATTTGTTTCTGAGAATGAGATTTATTACTTACTTATTGTATGATTTGTACATATTACTTTTATAATTTAAAAAATAATTGATATATCTCTTTATTTAAAATATTTACATTATGAATAAAACACTTAAAACTAAAATGTTACATTTTAATTTTCTAAAAATTCATCAAATGTCGTTGAATCCACATCTAAAACTATGTCATCCAAAGATGGTCCTTGTTGTGTTACTGGTAACTCTAAAAGAAAAACAACAAATTTTATAACATTGAATTTAAGAGGATATTAAACTCTTCTTTTTATATTTTCAATTATACTTGATATTGAGCCAGTTGCTTTATATTCTTCGAGTTGCTCTTTGAATACTTCTTCAAACGTTTCTCGTCTTTCTTTCATCATCTTCTGTTGCTTGAGTTCATATTGGGATACTCTTTCGGTGTGTTCATTGGCTAACTTTGCTAAAATTAATATATACCTTGAACATTTTTCTTATACTAATTAATTAATTAATTAAGCCCAAATATAATGTAATTTACCTTTTACAATATTTAATTCCACAAGTTTCTTTTCTTCATATAAAGCTAATTGAAATCTGTGATCCAACTGTCTACTTTGTAAATCCAACATTTCATTTAGATCTTCTAATTGATAAATAGCACCTTCTACTTCTTCGAATGTTTCTTGTAATGTTCCTTCGATATTAATAAAAATGATTACTTAGTTTTAAACTTCCTTTATAAATTGAATTTATACGAAGATACCTATTTGATCCATCAGGTCCTGTATCGCATTGTTAATTTTTGGAATGTATGCTAAAGTGCTATTTAAACATGTAATACTTTTCCACTCTTGTTCGAGTCTTTCATAAATACATCCTATAAGTTTATCTGCCATTTGGGCTCTCTCTGCATTTTCTTCTGTGAGCTCGTGTAACTCGTTCCACTGTAACTGATATCTATGTAAAATATCAGCTCCCGCATCGTAATTAACATTACGGATATTAACAGATTTCTTCTGTTTTGGGGTCTCGGTAACAGTTAATCCTCGAATACTAAAAGTAAGGAAGTTATCTATATGTAAAATATATGGTAAACTCCCTTTAATTACATTTTCAATTTTTATGAAGCAACTGGCACTAAAATATATTTATTATTTGTTTGTCATACATTGGCAAATAGAACTATAAACATGTATATTCTTTACCTAGCCGATATACCTTCTTGTACTGTTTGAAATTTATTACGCAAAGTACCAAACATGATTATGGATTATATTATCTTTATTAAAGTACTTGGAACACAATTAATACTATTCTAAGATCATATATGAAATATAAGTTTTTACACTTATCATGATCGTATAAAAACTGTTCTCTACAGACGTATTTAACAGTAAATAAAAGGCAATTTTTCCCCACTGATAGTTCACTATTTATGCAAATGTGAATATTCGATTAGGTTAAAGGATCTCAAATTGCAAACATCAATACAAGATAATTGGCGTTTTATATGGTACTATCAGAAGTGTTTACGAATTGTTAAAGTAACCTCTATTCTTAAATCACCAAGATTAGTTTTTTATCTTATTTTATCAACATGACATTACATCTGGAACTAGTAATTATTATGGGGTATCGTTAAGAGGTTCATAACAAGCACGATATAAACATAAGTTTAATCAAGTAAAGTGGAATATAGCAGCTTAGTATGTGACACTGCGCTTTTTAGCTATCATGAACGTGTAAATAACTCATACACTTTCTAAGAAACATTTGTTAATTTGTGTTTTATGAAAAGTATAACACTTTCCGTAGTATTTTCTTTACATGTTGGCAGCACTGATTTGCAATGCGTACTGTATTCGGTTACTTGGTCGAAAGTATTAATTCTCTTGTTGTAAGTACAGGGTGAATACAAATTTTATATACAAAATTATATTATCCTACAAAATAAATCAAGTAATAGTAATTGCTTAATTACAATGTCATTATTTGACCTTACTATAACCTGGTGTAAATGTTTCGTATAATTAAAATACACTGTATACTCGTAAATTTTGGGTTATGTATCATTTAATTGAAACTTTGAAACTCTGCCTATACAAGCAGTCATTTTACATACTCAAACGAAATAAATACGTAGCAAAGGAAGTTGCAGATAAATAGTGTTAATTACATTAATATTATTGTAATTGTACATAAGATTAATCAGTTTTTTGTTTCAACAATCAAAAGGGGTAATGTATTGTATTTTAATCGTGTATTTTCGATGTGAAACAATTTGGCAACATCGCTAAAAGCTTAACTCCCTCCCTCTGACAATATGACTGGTGCCTAGCAACCGGTGAGGTCAACAAACGAGGTCAGATTGCAAATTATCTGTGCAAGAAAATTTAGTAGATAATATTAACGAAGTAGCATATTTACAATTATTTCGAGACTAGTTACGCTTTCTTTAAACTATTATTCAGAAACGTTATCAGTAATTTATGCATTCATATGTCAACTGTCAATATATCGATGTACCTGTCAGTACTACGATAAAGAAACATTTTAAAGAAAAAGAATTTCTTGACTATGCAACCATGTACACTGTTCTTCTACAAATTGAGTTGCATCGATTAAAAATAAAATAAAAATATTACAGGTACAAATGAAATAGTTTTTGTAAAGGTGTACGATAAAACCAGAGTGGATGAAGGTATACATATATCTCCCGTATTGCCAAGTGTTGCATTGCCACCATGTTTTTCAGTTTTGAAGTGCACGGCAGGGTTAGGTTAAGTAATGCATCTAGCGATATCAACGATTCCTGTGCTACGGAAATTCAAATGAGTAACATTTCAGAGAGCTTTGCTGATCAACTCGGTGTGCTATGCGTCAGCTCGCAATCGCGGTTGTTTTGTTGATAACGAACGAGTTTGCTAAGTTCTGGTATCCAGATCCACCATCGAAACCTTTATCTTTTTCTCTCCCTACTAGACATGCAATGAGCATAACTTGAACGAACCTCATCAGATGAGATTCGAGCTTAGAAAGTTGTGCGCAACTCGCAACGAAACCAGATTTGTGGGGAGTGGCGGTGGAGGGGGAGGTGTAGTCAGGGATGTTGGGTCAACGTACGTATCCAAGTATCCCCTTTCTCCTTGCATCAAGTTAGATCACTACTACTATATCGTGATGAACTCGCTACTCCATAAAGACGATTACCTTTCTGCGCATAGCTACTGCGCACATTAAATAGTAGGAGTTACCAACCAAAGGACGAGGAAACCATGGTAGGGATGAAATCAATAGTCAAGTACTCCGTGGAATGAGAATGTCAACTGAATATATATATACATACAAATATGTATATATATTATGTGTATGTATATATATATATAAATATGTATATATATATATATATGTATATATGTATATATGTATATATATATATATACATGCATGTACACATATATATTCGGATATTCAATTGCTTGCTTGAGCTTTATTCGCCGTAAACGAAGCAACAGAAATAGTCAGAAGTAAACTTCCATTACGAGCGTTCTCTTTTTTTTTGTATTGATCTTCAAGTGTACAGAGATGAATAAACAGCAATGTATATGAAACTAAACATTTACGAGTAAAATGTTCAATTCGGTATATTATTTCATGCATGTAAAGATATATTAAATAAATATTTGCGAAGAGAAAGCAAGGAATAAATTCAAAGAATATGGACGTACACGAAGTACGGTATTATGATTTTCGCCTTAATACAATGTAAGAATGGATGCGGAATTTTGCTTGAATTAAATATAGAATTCCAAGTATGGGTTGTTTGAGTATCTTCACAAAATATAGCACAGAACCTGTTACGATCAATAGATGCCAGATTCGGCCGTTTCCGACGTGTTCCGTTAAGTTCCCCTACTATATTCGTTCTCACTGGCCTCCAACCATTCTTGTCACGCCTTGTTCATGTACGTTTTAAACCGGTTATTTCAGGTGTACGGGTTTGGTGTACGCTTTACCATGGAAAAAGCTTGCGTTCCGAAAGCTTGGTCACCACTACATCGACGTTAAGCCTTAATTACTTCTCTCTTTTCATGAAATGTAGCACGCAACCATGAAAAAGTCGTATTTGCAACGTTGTGCTGCATTATTTATAGTACAATTTGAATACAATATGAAACATATCGAATCTGAAAGTATAAAATATGCAACGCTATTTACAGTATTGCGTTGCATAATTTATAGTTCAATTTGAATAGAATAATAAATAATTTTAAATGAAACGAATCTTCGTATAGTCGTAAAACGTATCTTCACGGTATTCTATCGTTGGTATTTCGAGTAGACGTAAAACAACGTTTTGGATAATATATCTAGACGTACGGATAATTTAATCGTAGAGTTGGGAGGAGAATTATGTAGCACCGCCATGATTTGTGGAACCGGAAAAACCGTCACGAATTATGGATGTAAATCGTCGCAGCTGCAACGGCATTTAGGTGCAATGGATGACAGGTGGCAATTGGATAGTTAACGTTGACGGTTCTGTCGAAGAATTGTACGAACTGCGAGACTTCGTGGAACATTGGAGGGATAGAAAAGAGAGTACGGGAGGAAAAACGTGAAGCGATAGTTGGAGAAGGCGAGGAACAATGAAAAAGAAAATAAGAGTATTGGTTGGTGGGCAGAGAGGGAAAAAGAGATGCTCGTTTAGTACGAAATGGAAGGAAGAATGGAACGAGATGAGGAGCGAGAGAGAGGAGAGAATTTCACGGCAACGTTCGAGCTGCGCCTGCGTCGGCAGTACTTGGTATGAGCGGATTGGTTCCCTACTCATACTTGAGTGCACGTTAGGTTGACTTAATTTCAATTGGGGCTCCTTCTCTACTTCCCCCTCCTCCTCGAGCTTCAGCGCACATCTCGTTGTACGACCCTTTTGTATTTGTTGGATTTAGCTCGAAGGGCATACGTGATGGCGTCATAACGCTCACCGTATACATCCTGTATAACTAGGGGCATGCAGCCAAAGTGAACCCTTCGATCTTTGATAAAGGAAATGCACCGGTGGAGGTAAAGATTTCGAGAAAGACAACGCAAAAGAGAGGAGAAAGGGGGGGGAGAGAGGAAGTGGATAATGGTGGTGACGGTAGTGCAGCGGAGAAGTTAGATACGAAGAAACGGAACGACAGGAACAGAAGAGAGGAGAGGAGAGGAGAGGAGAGGAGAGGAGACGAGAGTAGAGGAGAGGAGAGGAGAGGAGAGGGAAGCCCCAGCGTTTGCAGCGATCGGCGCACGCTACCTCGCGTGCGCGCGCGCGCGTCCTTACAAAACAACGCATCTGAACACTGAACCGTCGCTGAACGCGCCTCAACAGTTCGGCACGAATTCACACTGAGTTGATTATCCTGTCCGACGCGCGGGTTTCATCGCGGCGCCGCCATATTGGCGGCTCGATATAACACGTACTAATAATAAGTTCAGATTGGGTACGGTAGGCATCGCAGTTGACGCGCCGATTTTATATTCGTTGAATGTCGCTACAACAAACGTGCCATAAACAGCGCAGTGATCATGCCATAACAATTGGCAGCCATACTTAATTCATAATGCAAGAAACCCGGGAGAAAAATCAGCGTACGAATAACGACAGAAGAATGTATATGTTTCTTCTCATTCTCTAATTTCATATGAGCCGAATGAGACCGTGACTTCGATACATTTTTTTTTTCACATGTAAACAATAAATGTACACTGACATCGTGTCACGGTAATCACCGATCATCGAAAGTAAATTTCATGGTTTCACCTTACCTAGTTAACGTAACGAAGTTTGACGCATGTTGAAAGTTTACTTCGCGATTGTTTAATCGACCTTATTTCCATTTAACACCTTACCATCAATCGTAAACATTAACAAACGCTAATTGATACGTTCGAACGTGGTAGTACGTCTTACCACTGTTCAGTTCTACGGAATTCCAACGATTTTTCTCAGTGAAACCTATCGTAATTGTGATGAACATGTGAATTGTTAATTGCTACATAGATTACTGTATGTGTGTTGGTAAACATTTACACCGCGTTTGCAGTGAACGTTCGTTCATATCAAGATAAACTCTTGTTGATGACCTTGTGATAATTTGCATTGTTGATAACAATGCCTGTAAGTATGACATGAATTAATACAAACGACAATATTAATGCTGTTATTAGTAAACAGATCCTACACAGTATTTACAAAGTATCATAACAGAAAGTAAACATTAACTTTATTTATAGATTGGAAATGAACAATCCATTGGATCAAGACATTGAGGAATTTAGATTTACCGATCAAAGGAATATTTGTAAGGACGATACAAAAGTGGACGATTTACAAAAATTTGGTATGTTCTTTTCCAAGATATCGGTCGCAGTATACAATTATATAAATTATACACAAAAATCAAACGATGTAACACTCATAACAAGTGGTATTAAAGTTTAGTGTAATTTTTACGAATTACTTCCTTGAGATTTAAGGAAAACTTGTATACTTGTCGAGACTGATATATCGCTGAAACACTGAAGTGCATGCTTAGCGGTTTATGTTTCATTTTAAGAAATAAGTTTTATCGCACAACTTGTATACAGAAAATAACATTCAGGAAGATGAATTGAAGTACGTAATTGGAATAAATATTTATTCATATTTATGTATACATTGTAGTACGACTGTTTATATTTGTTTCTTTATATTTTTATATGCATTCGTATTATGTATTATGATTATTAATGTATGTATTATAACTGTTGAAAGGTTAGGATACCTTTGATGACTGACAATACAAAAATTTGCAACTGTTATTAGTGCATTGATATTGAGTGTGACACAATCAACTTACGTTTTTATTTAGTTCCAATGAAATCTCGATTTATGTCCTTCTCTTAGCAAAATCAAGCAATATCGAGTTTAACCGTGTTACGAAAAATATTTTCTTACTTTTTTTCCGAGTTCTCAAACACCAATATTTCACTGGTCTCTCGGTTTAAATATAATCTATATGAGTTAACACGATCGTTTACGACCGATAAAAGACAGCTTATGGACGTTTGCAATGCTATCGCGTGAAATATGTTTTGATACGAGCTACATTACGGCGGGAATTTCGTGGAAATATGAAATGAGCCAATGCTATTCGTTCTTTAGGTAATATCGATTGGAGAGTCCGGTTTTCAATTCTCGGCAAAACTACGGGCAATTATCTCGCTTGCGCTAGCTTGTCTACTGCTACAACCATTTTGCATGAACTCGCTGTTGCTGCATATACATTGGCATCGATTGTTTACATCCGTTGTAACACGGGGAACGCGCGTTGATACACTGTGCGAACCTTCGAAATAAGAAATGTGTATGGATGTTATCGATGTGTAATTTTGACACGAGTTTACGGACGATTATATTAGTTTAATCGATTTTATAGAAGATACGAAAGCGCGGCAAATTACCAAGTCGACGTTCTTTCGGAAATTTTCACTCGAGAAGGTGGTTAGATGTCCCGTCTTTACGATACCTCTTTGTTTTTAAATAAATTTTATACAACAATGCTAGCATGTTGTGACAATACAGTTGATACAGCATAGTTTTATTGTAATTTCTTAGGTATATTTTATTTCAGATGAACAAATAGATGATCAAAATTCAATATTCACTGCACCATCTTCATTGTTGAATTGTGAAATTTGTGGTGAACAGTTTGTATCAAAGAAACAACTACGTTCTCATATACATACTCATTTAGGAAGAGCACGCGTAGTTCTGAGAAGGATTACAAATTTAAAAGCTATAAAGAAGAAGCATAGTAACACGTATTGGCTAGATCCTGAGAAGAGGGGTTCTCTGAAATTAACGTTAAAGAAGCAGAATTTTTCTGATTCTCTTAAGCTTAAGTTTAAAAAGTCATCGGAATCGGAAGATTTTACTGTTGTAAATAGCAATATTAATCTGGGTACGGAGAATTATCATCAAGGAGACGTGGCTGGGGCAAAAGAAAATGATCAAAGACAGGAGAATGATTCAGGAAACTCGGCTGATCAACCATTTGAAAACGTGATGGTAGAACAACAGGTATGTCTTGTTAATCGATACGAGAAATATTTTTGGTATTATTTTACAAAGAGTATTGCTAATAGGATGAATATGGGAACATTAAATTTAATACCGATGATCATAATCCATTGGAAGATAATGACAGACCATCCATAGATGCAAATGAAGGTGATTCAGGTGTAGGGAGTGACATGGCAAATCCATCTGAAAAAGAAGATCAAAATGTCGATGATCTGCAAGGTACAGACCAATATGATAATTCAGATAAAAGACTTTCCGAAACGGAAGATCACGAAGAGTCAGATGCATTGGAAGCAACATGTCGAGAAACAATTGAAAACCTAAAGAAGCTCGGTGAACAGTCAGGGTAATATCGCGTAACGAAGCGATTCCTTAGTAAAATATTAGTTACCATAATTTATCGCTTAACTTTTCAGATCTAGATCTATGAGTCAATTAATTGACAATTCCGGAATCGAAGAAGATGATGAGGCAGAACCTGACTCCAACATGATACACGATTTAGAAGAGAATCCAGCTATTAGTATTATTTCAAAGTCTTCTACATTTTCAAATCACGCGGTAGATAGTACAACGGTATGTGAAAATGCAGATAAGCCTGAAGAATCAACCGAGGGGACAACAGGCTTCAATTGGAACCAATTATCTACCAATTTGTCCAACAAGAACAATGCAATTTCTAAAGAAAACGAAGAACAGCCTGAACATAGGAGCGACAATAATATCGAGAGCGCGGGATCTCTCTTACAAAACTTGATCGATCATCAACGACATAATCAAAATGATACATTAGCAAATAATTTACCATCGGAAACGGAATATGTTTCGCTTGAAAAGTTGGCAGAAACTGTTAGTACCTGCCGCGTCTGTAACGAGAAATTTAAAGATATCGCTCATCTAGACGAGCATCGAAGCAAAGCTGGCCATTATCAGTGCAATGTTTCCGAATGTATAAATCTTATTTTTCATTCGCCATTGGAAGTTTCTATGCATAAAGCTCAAATGCATGGAACTCCTCTTTCACCGAGCGTGAGTCAGTTATCTCCTCATCTAAATACAAATTCACCTCATTTGAATCAAAATTCACCTCATTTGAGTCAGGCATCGCCTCACTTAAATACGCATTCTCCTCACGCGGTATCAATGGAATCTCCAAACACGCCAACTTCGCAGCAAATAAGTAGGAATTCCCCTTTAACTTCTCCGCACCAAACAAATTCTCCTACGTATAATACAGTACCTAACGCTGGACAACAAATAATACCGCCTGTTAATTTCGAACAATTACCCGCACCCGTTCAACAATTGGCTCAACAAGTGCAACGTATGCCACTTCCGCAAACGCAAATGACACCAAGTCTTCCGCCAGGTGCTAATACAATGATACCTGGACCAAATTACTTTGTACAACCACCGGGAAGGCCACCGCTGTATAGAGTTCCTGGTCCACAGGGGATGCATTACCCTCCCCATATAGCACATCTATATCCTCAGTATGGACCAGGTCCGTATCCTCAAATGAGTGCACCACCGCAAATGCATCCCCAATTGTCTCAACAAATGTCGCGCGGAAGATATCCTACTGTTGCACAAAGTAGTCGGCAAGTACCATTATTATTCAAAAATATATTTAGAGTATTTACAAAGAAAAATATGTACTACAGTGGCACCTCTCTATATGTATAACTATCGAAGAACTAGTAATTCTATAAGCAAACGCACCAAGTACTGTTATGCCGTCTATTCCAATCGCACAATTAGATTTAATTAATAGAGTGACAACACACGCGATACAGTCAAATTTAAGTATACAGAGGAAGTATCTAGTTGTAGCGGTCGCGAGGAAGCATTTCCTCGAGGAGCATCCGTGAATGAGAATCTTATCGCTGATCACGGCAAGATGACACTTCAATGGTTTATTGGTAGGCATAACAGTACATCATTGTTGCGGTTGTTGCGATGCACTATTTTACATCGATTGGAAGCGATATGAATCGAGAAGCAGACGCACCAGTTGGAAAGGCGCCACTGTATCAGCTTATACAATAGAATTATTAATTCCGTTCTAGGTAAACTATTAAGCAGTTTAATTTGCATCTACGTATTTATAGGGCACCGCGTATTCCGCAGACTGGACCATCTCCGCGCCAACGCATGAAACGTCCTATACAACAACCGATGCAAGTTCAGCAACAAAGTAACTCTGCTATGAAACAACGACGAATGGATGTCTTGTTGCCAGATAGAAACGAAGACGCAGATTGTCATGTCATTGCACAACAAAAAAGAAACGACGGCGTGCCTGTCATACAAAACGTTCAAGGCGCTACTCCTCAACAGACGAATAGAAACGATTCTACCATACATCTTACGGATTCTATAACGCTTAGCGTACGGCAACCAGGTAATTTTAAAACCTGTTCAGATATTTCCTGTTACGCACATTATGTATTGATTTATTTATGCGTTCGAACCTCTTCTAAAAATTAGTTTCATTTTTTTTTTTATAAATTTATTTTTTATTTTAATTTTCCTATTCTAAGGACCGAATACGTATACTTAGTACTCTAGATGTATTTCAGTTACGTATTGCAGTACAATCGTTTGAATGTACTCATCTATGCTTGTACATTTATTTAAACATGTTCAGAGAAAAATGTGAAAAAGAAATTTAAATGGCTATTTGCGGAAGAGGTATACGGCAGGAATAAAAAAGCATATTTTACTAATCTAAAGGTTCCGCTCCAGCTCAAGTGCAGAACACATCAGCTACTGGCGGCAAGAAGTCTGATGCAAAGGCTGTGGCTAATGTACTGGCAGCCAGAGGTATTACTGTTACTCCAGCAGCAAATAAAAATAAAACAAGCGAACAAAACAAACAGCAGATACTTTCACAGCAACAGAGGACTATGCCTTCACAGCAGCCTTTACATGTTACAGCGCTCAATCTGAATTCTGCTATTTCTATCATACCAGCTAGTTCGCAAAAAAAACAACAGGAACAAAGTCAGTTCGCCGTTCCTCAGAATAAACAAAACAAGACAGCTGTGAACGAAGTGGAAAGACCACCAAGACCACCTACTGTCGATTTAACGCAGGACGGTCCGCCGCAAATACCGATGGTTAGACGTGGAAGACCTCCGCGGTAAGATACATTAGAGAGAGAACTCTGTCGTTATCGTTTTACATTTATAACTGTGTACGTTTATCATTTCAGAGCGTTGCTCACTTGTCAAGTGTGCGACAAAAATTTTCAGAATCAAGAATTATTAACGCAGCACATGGCTACGCACCGTGCGCCAAGTAAATTACTTCACAAGTAAGTTAACCAAATGTCTTTACGCGCGACGATTACGGTACTCATATGCGATACTTTTTATTCGATAGGTGCAATCTTTGTCCTGCTCAATATCCGACAGCTCAGGCGCTGATAACGCACAAACAAGCGTATCACAAGGAAGTTGATACCGTTGCACAAAATGGTGGTGCAGAGTTAGCATTGCCAGTGGTAGATTTGAAATCACCTCACGTGTTGAATCGTTTATCAAACCTCGGTATACAGAGCTATATACCGTTGGCGCAGCTTAGCGCTCAAACAGGCGGTTACTTTGGATTGCCTATAATTACGATTGACGGTGCAAGGAATCCTAATACTTTTAATTTAGGTGCACTTGGTGCTACATCTATACTAAGTCTGGGTCCTCTGAAACATTTGTCAAACAGGTAACTGTGGACGATTCTACACTCGGCCTACGTTTCGTGCAATCCTTTAACCATCTTCATACATTTCATTATCAAGGATTTCCTTGTACGAGTATCGCTGTATTGCCTGCTTATCGCGACGGGTTATTTTTTTAGTTGAATTAGACGATGCGAATTTTTTTTCACCTTTTTTGTTTTTGCTACTTCTGATATTTGTATTTTTTTTCCGTTCAGTTTACATATCTATTATTAGTTTATTATAGTCTTAAAGCAATACAGTATTTGTAACGAGGGTTAAAGAGGCGTTCGTGTTATTTTAGAATAATATAGAACAAGATTTGAGATATGCAATCATTGTGAGAAGATAGTATATATCTATTATGTATACATACATATATATATATATATATATATGTATATATATGTATATATGTATATATGTATATATATATATATAAATTTGTGGACATGTCATATATCATTATAAAAAGAAGTTTTTAATACGCGATTTGATACGCGCGTGAATCATCGTCACTGCTACTATATTTTTTTTTAATAAAGACATCGAATATATAAAAAAAAAAGAAAAACTTACCGCACGTTGCATAGGTAAATAATTGTTCCAAGAAGTTGTGCCACATTTCCATTGAAGTACGACAAGTTATACGTGTATCGTTCGATTTACGAAAATATGCAAATATACAAAACTATTAGAGTTTTAATCATACACGAGAGGAATGGAAACTTTTTTTATGCTTTCAGACTTGCAAAAGATTTAATTTGTTTTACTTATACGAAATCATGATTCCTTTAAACGAGAACGCTAAACGTATACATGCAAATACACATACCGCAGTGAGAGTTACTAACGTACCTAATCGATAGATTTGTTTTACTAAGGAAAAAACGAAGAAAAGATATAATATATCCCGGATACTTGAAAAGATTTGTCTGTACTGTAAATAATCATATTATTACGCAGTGTTACTAAATCACGTCCGTTTTTCGAATGAAAGAATATAATTATAAATGATAAAAACGCGCAGAGTTAATACAGAGATACAGCTATAAGATAAAAAGAGTTGATTATTTTTTTCATTTGACAGTTTCGTTTCGTAATTCACCAACAAATTGCCGAGATACACTACCGGTTGTAAATATATTTTGTAAGAAGAGAAAAAGAAAATAGATTACGATTAAAACATACGCTCGTTTATACTTGAAATATCTTTCTAAAGAATACCGATAACTGTGTAAGTGATACTTAAAGCAGCCACCGTTAAGTATAATTCTCATGATATCACATGCGTTCTTTATTTATTATCATTCCTGTCGAAACATTGTTGTCTGTAAATAATTATCATTTTTTTTTTGTGTACTGTGTACATTTTAAAGTAAGCAATCCGTTCCGTTTAAATTATGGAGTACGAAAACGGTTACTAAACGCGCAAGAACTGATTTAAAATAACGATGTGTATATATTTGTATGATAATAATAAAAAAAAAAACATTGACTTATTCGATAATTTTAGTGACATTCAGTTAGTTTTCTAGCTAATAATAGGGCATTATATTGTCTAACGTATAAATAATACGTTTAAACAACTCTATTATTGAATATTTTAACACGGTATCCTTTTATGTCGATTGTTAGTTACTTCCGAAAAGTTAGTTTTAATAACTTTAAAGAAAAACAATAAAATGGGTCCTTGAAATCTTTGATACGATTAAATACATGTTCCTATCCAAGTTAATTTTAGTTAGCAAACGAATTAAACTTTTACTTGCATTTTAACTAACGGTTATTCTCTGTTCATACTTCGTGTAGAACTGGAATGGACTAACCCATACGAAATGTACTACGTTATCTGTTGATCTTACTTTTAATAATAAATTTTAATTTTGCATAAATTTCAAGTGTATTTTATTAAATATAAAAGACATTTTTATAATTGATGTTTATTCTCCGAGTGTTCGATATTTTTGTATTTACTTAACAATACCAAAATTGAAAATTACATTTCTAGAATGTTCATTTCACGTCTAAGCTTCTCCCGCTTGAATTCAAAGACGTGAATACATCACAATAAAATTTGGTAAACATCTTTTCAACTTCGAGATCAAACTACCTGTTTTAATAAAAAAGGTATTTTAACATTGACATTATCATTATCCAAATTAATATTGTCTATTAAAAAAAGAATGAATTATATTTTAATCTCTATTTTGACTTGGCTTCGCTAGAAACTTAAGTTTTCCACTTCCGGTATCTATTGGCTCGACGCGGGATGTCTTGAAATGGGTGCTCTTCAGAACTCTACTTTGATGAACGTAATTATAACTTTTTTCTATTACTAAGATTAGCTTTATCATTTCATATATCCATTATCGTTACCTATTAATCGTCGTATATTGAATATTCTGCAAAGAACTTACTTCTATTAGCGATATATTACGTTTCATTTTCCGATTGAACGCAATGGATAGCTATACATGTATACATATAGCCGACTGTTTCAATTTTATTCGTTCACGATCACTTCTATTACTCACATATATTCTATAACGATATTTTAATAGCTCATAGTTTATATTCACTTCGGTTTTTGTTGTTACGAGCGTCAGTGTAACAACATTTCTGTCCAACATTTCCATAGTCGTCGAAAAATTCCAAATTTTCTTTTCCACCCAAGCGTAACCATTATGCGTTCGTTACGTTCTTGGGAATCGAGTATTCGCAGTATAAGATATTTATTTATCGCGCGAGTCGATCATTTGTAGTATTTTCGTTTTGTTAAAGTTACTCGAGGGTTTTTGTAAACGAATGAAAAATGTTTGCGTGAAAGTATGGTAGGTTTAAATTTACGCACGCGCCAACATAATTATGGGCGTCCTGGCAGCCTATGTCAGCCTGTCAACCGACTTGTGGACATTGCGTGGAATATATTTTCACTGACGTTCCTATTGTCTAATTTCATGCTGTCTATAATTCTCGTAATTGAGCATTTTGGCTCTTAAGTGCTCGACTGTCCTCGTATCTGTTCATAATTAGACGTTTCTGCGTGGTATTGTAACCTTTATTAGGAACTATCTCATCATCAATTTTATGATATTTCTCGTATTCTATTCATTGTTATTTCCAGATTGGTGTCACTAATGTTATTCTTTTATGATTGCAGATACCTTAGTCGTATTAGTTTGAAGCTTTCGGTATGAGTGCTACCTTGAGCTCGAGGGCTGAACAATATTTCTACAGTATAAACCCTTTGGCGCAAAGAATAGGGGAAGACATCACTGCCACAAAGGAAGCATACGAGGGACTGTGGAACACGTTGAGCACAGCAGAGCGGAATCAAGCGATCAACGAGACTATAATTCAACCAGAGGTAGCGTTGAAGTACACCTTAAAGAAAGTAGAGCTTACCAAGGAGCTTCCAGAATGGTATCCAAAGCTGCGTATTCAGACTGGCATGAAGTACGTCATCGACGAGACTGGTTCTGTGAGTACATTACTAATTTTATTTATATTTTATTTGATTTTAATTATATATATTAACATATATACAAATATATGAAAGATTACGTGATATTACAGACTTTACGCTGGAGAGATGAACATTCAGCTCCATTTTCATTTATGACTCAGTCCCAAATGAATCTCAGCATAATTGATTCGAACGAAGATGTGAAAGTAAAATTAATAAGAGCTCAGTTTGGAGAATCACCGCATTTCTCAAGCCCAGCAAAATCACAGAGAAACAATGGAAATTCGCTAGGCGATCCTTACGCTTCGTCTCACCAAGTTGGTCGTTTCCAATCCGATTGTTTTTCGAGTAGCATGTTTGAAGGTGAACAATGCAGCAACTTGTTGAAAGGTAACGCCGACGATCACTCTGAAAGTATATTTGCCAAGTTAATGAATAAAACGTCGTTGTTGAAGCTACAAAACACTCTAGCTGACGATATGGAGAGCTTAGTTAGGGAAAGAGATTCGGATACCGATAAAAGTCAATCGAATACGTTAGTTGTTATGTCGCGCACGAAATCAAGCGATATCAACGAGTCGACCGCATTGTTAGAAACGCCTAGTTCTTACAGTAGTTTCCAATTTTCTCAACTAAATCAGGAGGAGGAGGAGAGAACTATACCAAAGACTGGTTTCGAATTCCTCGATAACTGGTAGATATATTAGACTCTGCTCTATATAATTAAGTTTAATTAAACCTGGTACTACAATCGTTCTTATAAGATTGCGTTAAAACGTGTTTATACAATTTTAGTTCCTGAAACGATAAACGCCATGGTGGTACAGATTATTATTGCTTCGGATAATATATTTGCTTTTAAGATATAGTTTCGAGTACCTATATAATATTAGTTATGATCTCAAATTATGATAACTCTTCGCAAATTATCCTGGTATGACGAGTGTGCTGGTTGCAAAGTAAGTTCGTAATCTACGAGAAGCTAAGTATAATACTGAAAAGAACTATTAGTCAGGGGTAAAATATGTGCATATCGAACGTAGTAAGGTTCGCATACGGGGTGTATGCAATTTCTTTATTGCTATAACGCAAAGGTCAACACGAATATCGATAAAATTTTTTCGATGTGTGTACAATTGTGCGAGTGGAAATAATCGGAGCTAACGAACAAACGTAAGGCTTTTGTAGGAATATTTAGTATTTTGATAATCGTTTTATATCCGTATTTTTATTTAAACGAAATGTTTACAAATTAATAATACATCTCTTCCTAAGATAATACGATTAATTATCTTCGTTTAGAACTTAGAACAAATTCTCAGATATACAAAAAGTATTTGACTAAAGACTGAAGAGGCTATATTTCATTTGATCACTATATTCACGTTGGATTCATCGTCGATATACGTCTCGAACAATAGCGACAAGTTTTATACGAGCAGCTGTTAAGGATTATAGTGCATATAGGATTATAGTGATAATTTTCTGGTGCATCGTAATTGTAATACATAGCATAGGTATTTTTGCAGCTTTACAAATTATTAACGAACAAACGTAACGAAACACATTTTCGTATCGAAACGTGTACGTGTAACGCATATGTGTGTGTGCGCTAACGTATGTTGGAATGCTCTGCAACGACAACTGTCAAGTCATTTTTATTAAAAGAATATGTATGTATATAAATGACACAGTATTGAAGCATTTATTAACAAAATACATGTATTAATAAAATACATGAATCCATGTACCGTAGTTGTTTTCTTCGATGCGTTACACTTTCATTGCTTGTTCCAAGGTTTACACTCTTTCCTCGAGTCCTTAAGTAGTCCAAAATCCGGAGAGCCAAACTATTAGCAAAAAAAAAAAAAAAACAAGGAGTTAATCATCCAAGCTCCTATTCGTATCGTTTTGTTCCTACCTTCCGTTCTGGGCGACTGAATGATAGTTATGTTCTCGTCGCCGCCACCCAACTTGCCGATTTTCGTATCGTTATAATAATCGAAGATATTTTTATTCGTCTGCGCGATACAATAAAATTCCTCTAGGTCCGTTGTTCTCGTTAATCTGGCCTCTGATCGTTTCTCGTAGGGTGACACCAGTATCAGAGGCCTTTTCGACGATCCTCGGACTGAAATTTCGAACGATTTATTAGGTCTCCCAAAAGTTTCTTTCGCGAGTTGCACTCAATTATTTTGTGCGGCAGTGTTTATATAAGTAGACAATATAATTTCTTAGATATTGATTTTGTAACTGTAATTGAGCAAAATGAATCGTACACAATTCAGCAATGTAAGAAAAAACATAAAATATCGTGTATGTATTACCTATTAATAAAACGAAAGCAAATTTTTGGGACAACCTAATATTTAAGATGTTATAGTTGTAAACGATCGAACGTAAAGGCACAGAATTAATTTCTGCACGTATACACAGGGTGTCCCGGAATTAGTGTAAGAACCGGGGTAATCGAGACGGTTCTGAACCACAATTTTCTTTGTATAATAAAAATGTCGGATGGTGCTTCGTTTTCGAACTATTTTTTAATAGCGCGCGCTCAGCCATGTGCGATGGCAGATTAAGCTCCCAGTCGCGCATGCGCACTGGTTTTAGCGCCAATACAGTATCTTAGTCGCCCCGAAGAAAAATAGAATTACAAATGAAAATTGTTAATTAATTGTGCGGATAAATTATGACGTAGGGATACTGGTTGAAATAATTTTACAGACAAAACACATTTTCTATAACTAGAAAAAAAAAACGGTTCTCCTGGTTCTGGCTGTGGAATGATAAATTGTTTCCTATAGTTACGGCACTGCGCGCTCAGCTTTTTTCGACGCGTATGCGCGACTGGAATCCTGTATAGACCCGTAGACTCGTTATATTTACCATTCTCGTCGATTTTATCACCTGATGCACCCTTAGACGTGTTTTTCGATTCGTGATACACTTTTTGGGAGGCCGTAGTCGAAAGGACGCTCGGTCGATTATCTATCGCGTCCGTTTCGCTTTTATTTTCGGTCTGCGCGAACTTATCTCGCGGAAAAGTATCTTTCTCGTTCGAATTCACGGGACTGCAGCGTCCAAAACCTGAACACTTTCGCCCGTCCGAACAGTTGGTGTCTTTGATAGTTTTCGCGGAGGTGTCGCTGATTTCTTCCTGATCAGCCGACGTCTGCGACGTCGACCCTTCCTCCGTCGCGTTTCCGCAACATCCGTATTGTTCCATCGCCTGACGTTCGAGCTCCTGATTAATAAAATTAAATGTACGATGTAGTTCGCATAAAATCGAGAGAAGTTTCAGTCGTCGTTTAAAACTTGCGTAAGCGTAAACAAACTATACGAATACCATTCGATAAAGTAATTTGGACGTAGAATCAAGGGTTTCTCGATAAAACAGAGAAGATAGCAACTAATTGCGACGGTGTAGTAATGCATAGCGCTACTGTATAGCGTAACTGTGATAGCGTACTTGGTATTTAAGCGCCAGAGATTCCTCCGAAGTTCTGTACTGCTCTATCGCCTGTTGTTCCAATTCGTCGTACCTGGTATCAACCACGCATACATTACTATAACGCTAAGTCAGGACTGTGAATTTATAAAAAGTTCAGTCGGTAGATGAGCTGTTAAAGAAAATAAATCCGGACGTGATTCCTGTATTTCGATAAGGTTCTATGAACAAATCCTGTGAGAAATCTTAGATTACGTAGTTTCCTTCTCAAACAAAATTCTAGCTTTGTATTTAAAAAAAAAAAAAAAAAAAAAAAATATATATATATATACATATATTTATACACGTCGAATTGAGTAACTTCCTCCTTTTCGAAGTCGGTTAAAAATATTCACGAAAGTTATCGTCAACGTGTCAAACAAAGAAAGTGGCGATATTTAAGGGGAACATGAAAAAATGGGGAAGAAAAATCACTCTGTTTCATTAAAATTTAAGTGATTGCGGACAGTTATGTGCAAACAGAATCGAATTAGGAGCATTGAAAGTGGTAAAAAATTGTTTTGAAAGAAAATTCAATTTTTGCAAGAAACAAGAAATTTAAAAAAAGAAAATTGAATTTTCTTTCAAAACAATTTTTTTTACCACTTCCAGCGCTCCTACTTCGATTCTGTTTGCAAAAAAATGAATAAAAAGAAAAAAAAAAAAGAAAGGTGATGTTTTTTCATTCGTTGATGAAAACGAATACTTCGCTCGCACCTTTTCTCGAATACGTTCTCCATCATAGCTTGGTTCTCAGCGCTGTTCGCTAGAACGTCCCTGTAGAGTCTCTTTTTGCTGCGACCTTCGTTCTTGTCCCTCTCGCTAGCCGATTTCGGGTAGGATCCTTGAACGGAGGTCCCAGCTTCCGTCTTGGGACGTTCCACGTTCTTCGAATTGTCCTTTTCCTTCGCGGAACCGGACGTTTTTCTGTCGCATCTCCGCTCGACGTTCCTCAACTCCGTGGCCAAGGTGTCGACCGCGGCCTCGTTGGGCTTCGACGGGCAACTCTTGTCCAGCCATTGAAGCACCTCGGATTCCGACTTGGCGTTTCGATTTCTCGTTTCCAGAACGTAATTCTTCTGCTGTGGGACTTTCGATTGGCCCCGATGCGCCTTCATGGCGTTCCTCGTCAACAGTATCAGATTCTTGAAGTCGGCGCCTTGGTTCTTCCTTTTCTGGCCTGTCTCGTGGTACATTTCAACCGGGTGCTGATAAACCGGTATCGGTATCGGGCTCGACTGCAGGAACCTCTCTTGCACCTGTTGGGTTCTCGATCAGTACACGGGATAAACAAAACGTTGCTATCGTTTCGGTAAGACTAATCGATCGTTCCTGAACCTGTAGGGGATGACGCGTGATTGTCGTTGGGCGCAATGGCTGCACCGACGTGCACATTGCCGATGAGGCGGTGGATATTTGTATTTGCGTGGGTGGCGGGAGTCTTTGGTACCACTGTTGGGGAGGTCGGATGAACGTCGTCGTGTCTGTGGCTGGCAGCAGTGGTATTCTGGTGGTCTGAAATTCGGAGAGATTCGTTCGTATTTACGGGGATCGTTTCATGGGTGGGTTAAAGAAGGAGGGGATGATCTCTGAAACCGTTAACAGTGTCGTGTTTACAATTATGTACGGTACGGATTGACTGTTAACCAGTCAGCTGTGGCGTCCTCACTTCTCGTCAAAAGCTGAAATGGTTGAAAAAGTGTTTTTTCTTTGCACCGACGAGTACGTCATTTCCAACTTTGTGTTTACGTGGAGGAAAATCATAGCACCAGGCTGGATATCCACTGTCTGAGTAGGTTTGGAGTAGTTATTGTTGGGGACGACAATATTGAATACTATTAATGTACATACTGTCTGAATAGATTTGGGGTAGTTGTTGGTGGGGAGTGGCAATATTGAATACCGTTAATGTGTATACTGTCTGAGTAGGTTTGGGGTAGTTGTTGGTGGGGAGTGGCAATATTGAATACCGTTAAT
>NW_026535137.1:0-37879 GCF_026225885.1 Hylaeus anthracinus
CAAAATTGAGACTCACACATACAACCCATACAACTTTTTTTTTTTTTTACGTGAGCAAATGCGTTTACGTAGGGGAAGTGTGGAGTGAATACCTCCCCACCTGACCGCTGGTTCCACAGCCCGCGGTCTCGCCTGTCCCTTTTAGTCGCCTCTTACGACAAGCAGGGATTACTGTGGGCGTATTCTGTTCCCCGACCCACAGGAAAATATGCCGCTATGGAGCCAACGGCCCCCCGCGGCGCAAGCGCCAGGCATGTTCCAAAGGAGTGGGGGGTCGGGTGATGAACCCCCCCTCCCTCCCCATGCCCGGCGGCCCTGCTGGCAGTTGGCGAGCCCAAAGCTTGAGCTCGCCGGCTACGTGTGCAGGGCCGCCCTACGCGGCAGACTGCCAGGAGGAGGTGAGGGTTTACAGGGGGGGGGGAGGAACAGTCCCCCCTGCGGCAGGGGTGGCAGCTAGCCACCGTCGCCTGGCCCGCCTCAACCTCCTCCTCTCCATGCGAGCGGGATGGTGGCACGCAAGCGACCCCTCCGCCCTCACCTTCTGCAGGTACTCACGAAAACAACCATGTCCGGTGAGCACCTGCGTGAGCCGGTAGGTGAGTCGCCCGTGTCGGCGGTCCAGCCAAGCATCGAAGCTCGGCAGGACCGCCGCTACCGTCCTCTTTCGGGCGGCGTCGCTCTCCAAGAGCTGGCGCCGCCACTTTTCGCGGGCCGGCTGCCACCTTTGGCGCCGGTGGGCTCGACCGCCTAGTCCTGCGGATCGCCCCCGTTCCGGCGGAGATCTTGCACACGCCGATACACTTCGGCGTGTGCCTCCGCCTGGAAATCAAAAGGGACGACCCTCGCTAGGACGGCCGCCGCCTCGTGGGAGATCGTGCGATACCCGCGCGCGATCCTGATGGCCATATGCCGCTGCACACGGCGCAGCAGGTGCCGTCCACGACGGCAGGCCACCAGGTCGCGCGCCCATACGGGTGACCTGTATAGGGCCATGGACCGCACGACCTCCAGGTAGAGGCGGCGGACCCTCTCTTCCGGCCCCCCGAGATTGGGCAGAAGACGACCCAACAGGGGGACCAGGCGGTCGAAATGCCCCTCCCAGCGCCACCGGCCATCCAGGTCGAGGCCCAGATACTTCATCCGGTCCTCGACCCGGACAGCCGCATCATCTACGCGGATCCAGGTCTGGGGGACCCGCCGCGTCAGAGGCAGCCCATGAAACATGACTACCTCCGTCTTTTGCGGCGAGATCCGAAGCCCCAGAGCCTGGATCCTCGCGACCACGATTGCGGCCGCTAGTTCCGCCAGCCTGTGGACCCTGGTCCCATCCCGACCCACCGCGATGATTAATGTGTCGTCTGCGTAGCAGACCACAAAGACACCGGGTGGGAGGAGCCCGCGGAACACCGAGTCGTACCCCAAGTTCCATAACAGGGGTCCTAAAACGGACCCCAGGGGCACGCCTCGGCTGACCCTCTGACGCATTGGCACCCCGCTTCTGCCAGGGTACTCGATCCACCTGTCCGACAGGTAGTCGGCTAAGACGACCCGTAGATATGGAGGCAATCCGTGTTCTCGGAGCGCCTCCCGGATCGTGCCCCAGGGCAGGGTGTTAAATGCGTTGGCGATGTCGAGACTAATCGCCAACGACCCCCCACCCCGGGAGACCGCCCGGTCCGCGAGGGCATGGACGTGGTCGATCGCATCAAGCGTCGACCGGCCCTCGCGGAAACCGTATTGGCAGCCAGCGAACTACATACTCCCGTCGGACAGGCCCCTCGACACGTGGGCAGCGAGCACACGCTCGAAGAGCTTGCCCGCCTCGTCGAGGAGGCAGATTGGCCGATACGCGGAGGGCAAATCTGCGGGCATTCCCTTTTTCGGGATAAGGACCATCCGGGCCTGCTTTCAGGCCAGCGGAACCCGCCTCGAATCTAGGCAGCCGTCGAACAGCCGCCTGAGCCGGGGACTCAGGACGCGCAGCGCCAAAGCGAGCGCCCGCCCAGGGATGCCGTCGGGCCCTGGTGCTGTATTCCTGGCCACTATTCGCCCGACGGCCATCCCGAGCTCCCCCTCGGTGACCCGCAGGTCGGCGGACCAGTTACTGACCTCCGCCGGCAGGAGCGGCAGCGGACCCTCCTCCGGATCTACCGGAAAGAGGGTATCCACGACACGCTCCAGAACGGGGGGGGGGGTCGAGGGATTCCGTGACAGGGGGGGGGCGGCCGGGCGCATGCGGCCCAGCACAATGCAGTGGGGCCGCCCCCATGGATCCTTGTCCAGAGTCCCGAGGAGCTCTTCCCAGGCGCTTGCCTTGGCCCTCCTGGGTCACGGTTCCGTCTCCGGCGGGCCCTCGTGAAGCGACGTCGCGCCGCGCTGCATGTAGCACTCAGCGCGGCAATCTCGTTGCTCCACCAGTAAGCGGCATGCCTCGGGAGCTTCTTGGCTCGGGGCATGGCGGCGTCGCACACCGCCGTCAATAACTCCCGAAACCAGTCAGCTTCCCGATCGACGTACGCGACCGGTCCAGTTGGGGCATCCGACCAGAACGCGGCGAGGGCGGCCGCCATCAGGGCGTCCTTCTCCAAGCGCTTCAGCGCCCATCTGCGCGGCGGTCGGCCCGGCGCGGGTCCACGAGCGGGATGGTACTGAGGGGCAGCGGAGACATCCATAAGGATGTAGAGGTGGTCACTGAGAGACTCCACCTCCTCCGCTACCCTCCATCCCGACACGAGACGCGCGGCGGCAGGCGTCGCCCACGCCAAGTCGACGATCGACTCGCCCTGCCACCGCACGCACGTGCTTACGGACGCCCGGTTAAGCAGTCGGAGGTCCGCGCTCGCCGCCCACTCCAGCACTGCCCGACCCCTCGCGTCCGTTGCTGGGCCACCCCACGCCGTGGACTTGGCGTTGAAGTTGCCCAGCACGAGCGTTCGGGCTACTGGAGAGCGGGACAATGCGTCCCGGACCCCGTCTAGCAGCCACTCGAACGCCGCGAGGGGGGCACTCGGAGGGGTGTAGACCCCGATCAGGGCCAGGCCGCCGCACACTGCCCCGATGAACCCGTCGCCGCGGGCGAACAGGCGGAGGGCAGCGGTGTTGCCGCCCACTATCACCACGGAGCCCGACGCGTCGGCCATTTAGTTCGGGCGGTCGGCGACGCGATATGGCTCCGCGGCGACCGCCAACCCCACACCTAACTCGGCCAGGCAGTGGATAAATGAGTCCTGCGCCATGGCCAAGTGGTTGAGGTTGGCTTGGAGAATCCGGACCGGGGGCATGAACTTTAGGCCATGTTCATGGCCTCCCCCGGGCCAGATCCTCCCTCCATCGCAGCCGGCGCATCTGCCGCCGGTCAATTGACCGACGTAGATTCGCCCGAACTCAAGGTCGTCACGCGAGCCCTCCTCCCCTGCTTTGGCGGTGGAGGGGCACATTTTTTTGGCCCCGAGCCGGTGATCGGCTGGCCTGCCCAGGTCAGCACAGACCGGGCAGCGCATGGGCGCCGTGCACTCACGTGCCCGGTGGTCCGCAGCGGCGCACCTGTAGCACCGGTCCCCGCGGTCCGCCTCGAGGGGGCATTTCTGCTGCACGTGCCCGAACTCCAGGCACCTGAAGCATCGGAGGGCTCGCGCGGGCAAGGCCTCCACTCAGGCGGACGACCAGCCGACGAGCAGGCGGCCAGCCGCCAGGAGGGCCCTCATGGCAGCCGTCGGGCAGCGGAGCCAGACGGTGCCCAGCCCGGACCCGGAACGCCGGATGATGCCAGTTTGGACCTCGTTCACCGGGCACCCGGTTACCGCGGCAACTGCCGCCGCCACGCCGTCGGCCGTGACGGATTCGTCCAGGCCGCTAACCCGCGCCTCGGCGGATTTAATCGGCCTGGACACCCTCACGTCCGTGCCGGCGAACAGCTCCGCCAGGCGACCGGCCAGGCGGTCCGCCCCGGCAGCGCTGTCCGGGCCCGGGATCTTCAAAATGGTGGAGCCAGTCTGCCCCTTGCGGTACCGGATGCCGGTTACCCCGACATCCCGTAACCGCACGCCAGCGACCGCCTCTGCTATGACATCTGAATAGGTCATGGCGCTGCCCAGGGCGACAGTGAGGGATACCGCCGCCCTCTTCGGCGCACGCGCCGGACGAACCCGCGGCCCGGCCGGAGCTCCAGCTGGCCACGCCCCGCGAGTGCGAGAGCGTGCCGCCTCCGCACGCCTCTCATTGCGTCCGAGCACCTTCGACCATGTCTCAGGTGCCCACATGGTGTCCAGATGGATCCCACAGTCAAACATACAGATAGGTTACTTTATCTTTTGTGTACCGCTCATCATGATGTTGGATTTTTGCGAAGATTACAGGCATATAGTAATCAACGCTCGTCACGAACTCATTTTTATATGCGCGCGCAGTGATAATAATTGCATTGTTGGAGATTTCACGCTGGAACCGGAGGTCGAATTATTAGAGATACAGTGGCGAATGCCTCGCGTCGTACTGAATGATACGAATAAACTATCGTTGTTGCGAATTTTGGAAAGTGGGCAATATCAAAGCATGAGTTTTCGTTCGTGGGATCTGTACGAGTACCCTTTGTTGCAAAGTACGACAAAACATTCGTAAGCCGTTAAAACTGCGACTCAGCTGGAGAAACCACGATACATCATTTTTGCACTGCAGACTGGTCGAAAGAATATCATGTCTGAAGATGCGAGCAACTTCGATGCATGTAAATTGACTAACGTGAAACTTTATCTAAACTCTGACTTTTATCCATACGATGACTTAAATCTTGACTTTGATAGAAACAGATATGCTATTCTTTTTGATATGTATGCACGTTTTCGTAAAGCTTGTTACGGATACGACTGTTACAAAACGCTTTGCAACACGGACAACTTTTTGTTGCATGGGCCGTTTGTAGTCATCGATTGCTCGCGACAGAACGAATCAACCAAGAACGCCACCGTAGATGTGCGAATAGAATTTGATTGCAAAGAAAACGTGCCAGCAAATACTACCGCGTACTGTCTTATTTTGCATGATCGCGTCATCGAATACTGTCCATTATCCAACGTTGTGCGCAAAATCACATAAACTGCAGCATCAGCAATATTTGTAATATGTAAGAGATGGACACCTCGCATTGAGGCGTAGTTTCAAAGATATCGTCACGATGGTACCAACGTTTGTTGACATACAAGGGCTCACCGACAGAACCAGGTTTATCGTAAAGGAAGTGGCGGTGTTGAGAAAAGGTACCGTTCTCACCTATTACATTTTCAAAAGCCCCTATCCATGGAATTCACTATCGGCAGCCGATAAATCTCGTGCTTCTTGGGTGACGGCAAATTATCATGGACTGTCGCGGAAAGATAGCGGCAATAGGCGATAACGATGCATGGCCTATCGCATATGTCAAGGGAAGCCAAAAACGTGACTGGTTGAAAGATGTACTTGATAGAAATGCGAATGTAACTAATGAGACCATCGATGCTGATTACAAAGATATCGCGTATTTGAAAAATCTCGATGTTACTAATACCATGCAATGCATAAACCATGTAACGAATTGCGCTTTACAAGATGTATTTAAATTATACAACTGGTGTCTGAAATACCAGAAATAAAAAATGTATCTATTTTTTTTTGGAAATTGACTGAATTGTTAGCATTAGGTTTAGATGGAATACAGTTATCAATAAAAATAAAAAAAATAAAAAACTTGGATATATGCGTCTTTCTTTCTAACGCATTTCTTCCCATATCATATTCTCATCCGATGTAATGTTTGTCAGTCTCCCTGACAAATGCTGGTGCGTACTCAACAGTCTTTGTTTCTCGCTGGAAGATCGGTTCTTGGATCCAGTATCAAATCTTTATCATAATACTCACGAAGGATTTTATCAGTCTCCCCCGACAAATGCTGATGCGTACTCAACAGTTTTTGTTTCTCGCTTGATTGGACCGTTTGCTGTAACGTTTTCAAAGGCATTCGCAGTCTTACAGTTCTACGGACAAGGCGAGAAGTTATTTGTGAAGTGCTTTAATTTATAAAACGAAAGTAAGTGAAAAATACATATACAATAGTGACTAGTTCCTGGCGTTATCGATGCGTGAAAGTGTTGCAGAAATTTCTTAAAAATACTGGATTATTAATAGGTAGATATAGCATTTCACTAACAAATGTGTCATATTGATAACGCCACGAACTCGACAGTAAAATGGATATTCCTGAATGTGCGTGCGTGAAAAGAAATATTAAAAATATTATTTCTTTTTTCTTATAGAAATGCCTGTATACAACATCGACAACAACATTCCAGAAAACGTTGTGGAGAGTGACTTCGATGGTGTATTGTCTGAGGAGCACCCCGAGGCGTATAGGTACCTCCTGTCACTGGAGATCATGCGGGGACTGGAGGCGGCATTCGTCATCCCGGAGGCGGATAATTCCTTCCGCCGCCGAATCTGCGCCTCGTGTTGGTGGGAGCTCCCGCCGGAGGAGAGGGTACTCCACCCACCATCGCGCATCTGGCGATGTAGGAGACAATTATACATGTGTGCACCTGCGGCGCGGTGCCTCGTATCGCGGGACATTTCGTGTTTACGCCGATGGACGACTTTGCATTAAGACGGGGGAAACACGTTGATATCGCATAGTTTTTTATTTAATTTGTATTCTTTTATTTTATTTTTGTTTGTATTTTTATTTCATATTTTTTATTATATCAACGAGTTTGTCTCCGTCTTAATGCAAAGAGGTTCATTATTTTATATCATTTTATTTTATTTTATTTTATTATAGTTTTTTATTTCATTCTTTATTATAGTTTTTTAAATGTATATATATATAATATATAAATGTATATATATATTAATCATTTTTTATTATAGTTTTATATTTTATATATTTATCATTTCTTTTATTTTCATATATCTTTTATTATTTTTATTTCATTTTTGTATTATAGTTGATTAGTTTTATTTCATATTATCATTTTTCATATCATTTTGTTATATATATAGTTTTTAAATATATTTTTATATTAATTATCATCTATACTGTTTCTTTAATAGCTAGTTCTCGAGAAATTGTATCGTGCAAATAAAAAATTTGCTGCCGGATTGTAATTTGCCAATTTTGCGTATTGGATCTTCTGCTCGAGGCCATCGTTGCGAGACGTTCCTACCGATGGCTGCGTCAAAGATTGTAATGTAATATTATATGTTGCACGGGGCATGAGTGCGAGGAAGAAAAATACTTGGAGCGCGAGAGAGAGAGGGGAACCCGCGATGCCCGCAACGATGCCCCCACTCCTGCGCGCGAAGGGGATGGTTTCCCCTCCCTTACGGCGTGCGCGCTTATATCCCGCGAAGACAACGAGAATGGTTTCCCCTTCCGTTACAGCATGCGCGTTTATTTCTTTATATGAACCATTTGCTTTTTCCTTTCTTACCGATCACTGATAATTACCGACCGGTAGTGTCCCCCTCTACCTTAACGACCGTAGGTAATATATGCATCCTACCTTACCAACCGTATGTAATAATTACCGACCTTTCACCACTCGTGCCCTCTCCTCCCACTCCCTCTCGCCCTCGGTTCCCCCCTCCCCCGCTCATCCCTCGGAGCTCCTGAGTTAGAACCGGTCTCTCTTTACTACTACTGAGAATTGTACGGGACCTGTAGCTGCCACTTAACATTTAGTAGAACCGTTGTATTCTCGTACTTCGCGATAAAGCAACCGAATCCGCGGTTCACGATAGTGAATAAGCCGCGGCCGTACCGTGGTCGTATCAGGGGCACATGATGTAGCAAGAAGTAGATCGCTCGCTTCGCTCCCGTAGCTGTTATCGCTTAGGTTCTCTCTTACTTGCTAAACGCTTCTCAGTCTAAGATATAGGGTAACGTTCGAATATACAAATACTACATCCCCGGGCTGGCCACGCGTTCCAGGCCGTACAGCCGGCGGCTCCGCAGCCGCAGAACCACCAGCAGCCCCACGCTCCGCCACGGTCTCACGGCGCCTCCTCCATTTCTTCGAAGAGGTACCCGGAGTCCTGGCCGGATCGGGGGCCTCCGTAAGCGCCGACCGTGAGGATAACCCGCGGCGGGCGCAGTCGCTCCCGGTGCGGGCGCCAACGCAGCGGGCACCAGAGACGGGACCCCGCCTGATTTCGCCCACATACGCGCGGGCGCTCCTCAATCTCGTCACACAGGTGACGGATGAGGCCCTTCACGTCAGCGCCCGTCGGCAAGGCCGCAGGGGAAGCGGAGGCTCGTGAAGATAGCGGGGCCCGTACTGCTCGGGACGAGGCATCCGGTACGGTCCCGCGAGCCAGCCGGACCTCGAGCTCTGCGACGCGACTGCGGTGCTCCGCGACCGTCGTCTTCAGCTCCTCCTACCTTTCTGATACCTTTGTGCGCTGGGTCTGCTCGACTGCGGTGGACTTTATTGTCAGCGTCGCAAGTCGAAGCTGGCGCAGCAGCGAGCCCTTAAGATTATTCGAGCACTGGGCGACTTTGTGGATCGCGTCCAGCGACTTAAAAACTTTGCCCCCCGTTCGGAGGTGGGCGCGTGGCGCATTTCTGCGGCCAGCTCCCTCTCTTCCTTGAAAAATTTACCGGACTTCGCAGTCGATGCCCTGCGTGAAGGTGGGGCCATTGAGGGGCCTCCAGTGTTAGGCTCCGTCTGAAGATCTGACTCCAAAACCTGGAGCTCTAGGAGTCGTCGCTTCGCCTCGGCGAGGGCGAAAGAGTCATCCGCTGTAGGCGGGCGGCCCCTCTTGCGCGCACTCATGAAGGACCTGCTGGACAAGGCCGACACAACGGAGCCTGTCGAGGCGTCCGAGTCGGTACCGTCAGCTATCAGGTCCTCCCCTGACCCTATTCGTCGCCCGGCTCGCAGCCGACGACTCTCCAGCCTTTCAACCCGCATAACGGCCCGAGGGAGAAGAGTGCCATCGCGCGTCCCGACACCTGAAACAGACGCCGCAACAGAGGGTTTTCTTTAAGCAGACACCTCCTCACCAGACGCATAGCTGAACCCAGGGGCCTGGTGATGCACTCTAGAGTTCTCCTAATCGTAGGTTAACGACGCGGGGGAGTCTGATCGACTACTCCTTACAGTAAACGTAACTTCCGTTCGTGTCCATTGTCATTGTGTAAGATGCCCCATTGCGTGTAGGCACCGTACCCGGAGCTCCTTCTCAGTTGTCATGTCGTCAGCAAGGAATCCGGCCTGTTGCCATCTCACCGCGTTCGCCCTCCGCATCCAGCAGGTCAGTTCTCGCAAGCGAGCTCCGACTTCTGAAACGGAGGCCCAGGGGCACCACGAGGAGGTACAGTGAGTGGACTTGAGCCGGTTGGGCCCCCCACTTCACCGAAGTTCCCCTCACTTGACGAGCAAGCTCGACCGGGTATCGATGGAACATCAGTTCTATCAAGGTTCTCGACCGGGTATCGTGACCCGTGGGGACGTTCCTACCGGATCGTCATGGGGCGCCTGCGATCACCGGCGCCTCCGGTTACAGAGAGCGTGAACCGGCGTGCTCGAGCTCGTCGTCGATGCCCTCTTTCCGGATGATCCGGAGGAACGACGGACGGCCGTGCGAGCGGACCGGATCATTTGGTCCGCCAACAACGGGGTCACCAAAAAGGAGCTCGTCGAGGCCGTCGCTAAGCTCGAGGCCCACAATACGGTCCCGGGCCCTGACAGCATTGCCGGCCGGGCCTGGGTAATCGCCCTGCGCGTTCTTGGGCCCGGCTTCAGGCAGCTGCTGGACGGTTGTCTGAGGTTGGGGCGCGTGTCGCGACAGTGGAAGCGGGCGAGGCTCGTCCTTGTCTCAAAGAAGGGTAAGCCCGCGGGCTCCCCCTCCGCGTACTGGCCCATTGCTTGTTGGACGAAAGCTTTTAGAGCGTGTAATCACTGCCCACCTGTCCTGCGGCGGTGAGCTTGCCTTGGCCGAATGCCAGTATGGCTTTCGCGGTGGCCACGGGGTGGCCCTAGGGGTGTCTTTGGACATCTCCAACGCGTTTAACATCCCTTTTTTTTTTACGTGGGGGAAATGCTTTATGCATACCCCGTCCCCCTTGGGGAAGGGACGTGGTTATGTGGGACTTGCCGGCGGATCGGCGCCCTTGCAGGACGGTATCCGCAAGCGTGACCACTAAAAAACCCCACTGTAAGCTCCCTGAGCTAATAGGGAGGTGGACGGGATCTCGTAAACGAATGCAACCGACCACCTCCCAAACCATGACAACAAAGGCCCCATCCCGGGGGAAGAGAAGCTTCCCCCTACGAACTCCTATTTTAATAGGACATCGCACGGGTCACCCATACGATGTACCTCCTACCAAGGATCGCTCGGCTGGACAGCACAAGCCCCAGCTTGCACCGCCCGCGGTCCCTGGAGACTCCCTCCATCGCTCGGACCGAGTGGCCCCAAGATAAGTAACAAACCCGGATCCACAGGAGCAGTTGAAGGACCGACCCCTGCGGGACACCGCGGTGCATCTTCTCTCTCTTTGCATACGATTGCACCGGCCCGGATACTCGAACCACCTGTCCGACAGGTAGGCCCCCCCCCCCTTTTTTTTAACGCGAGGAAATGCGTTTACGTACACCCCCTCAAATGGGGGGGGGGGGTAGTGTGGGACTCGCCCCTTGATTTGATATCAAGGGGAATACCCACTAAGACCTCACGGTGGCCGGTAGCGGAATGGGCATGAAGGTGTCGGGGGCCGTGGGTGGACCGAGCGGGAGCTCGGGAAGCCCATATAGGCGGCCCCGGGGATAGCGACACTGGGCGGGTCCCTCCGCCCGTGGTTTTATAGAGTAGGGCGTGGGGGAGGTTAACACCCTCCCCCCGCGATTCATTGTAGCTGGGAAGTGTCCTGTTGAGTATTCGCGTGACCCAGGCGCTCCCCATGTAGTTTAGGCGGAAGTGGGGTTTTAGTGAGTAGCCATCGGGGCTCCCATCCTCGATGGTAGTCCCGCGTACCCACGATAAAAAAAAAAAAAGGTGCTGCGCGGAGTCGACCTCCGCGCCGCACTGGTGGCACACGGGCGACTCCTTGGCCCCCACCTTGTGGAGGTACTCACCGAAACAACCATGTCCGGTGAGCACCTGAGTGAGCCTTTTTTTTTTTTTGTTTTCCGAGGAGGAGGTAATCTTCAAAGCACATCCCCCAGGTGTTGTTGGCGAAAACCTCCACCTCGGCCTCCCGGGGCAGGACTGTACCGAAGGTAATACTTTGTCCCGGGAGGACCACCGAGTTTTTCTCGGCGGCTGCCTTCCATTGAGTCCTCCATGGGGGGGGGGGTCTAACTTCCACGATAGACCTCTGCCCTGTCGAAGGGTAGGGGCCATTCTCGATCGGTCAGACTTCACCCCGCCCGGTATTAGGGTGCAAGGCCACCCCCACTAAACGGGGAAGTCCGCCCGCCAACCCCAATTGGGTCCGGGCCAAAATGGGGATCTCTTGTCGAGGTAGCTGTAGTGCAATGCTGCCTCCCCCCTAGCGCCATGACCCCCTGGCAACATCTACTGGGGGGCGGCCCCTCCTAGGTGCTCGCCAAAGGTCCTCATCCCACTGTCTAGCAGACGGCAGGGAATCACAATGCCCCACGAGCGGGTGGCACCCTGGGCAACACCTAGTGCACAAACCAGAGTCCCCCCCCCTGCACGCTCAGCCGTTCCAGGCGTGGGAGGTACGATGATATGTGCCGACCCGAGGTCCTGCAAGGGAGACGTATCTAACAAATAAAATAAAATAAATAATTGAATAAAAAGCCGGGGCCTGTCGAAAGCATAAAAGATTGTCACTGGATAAAAAATTTAACATGTCAGAAGTATAAAATAAATAAATAAATAAAAACCATTCTGTAAAACCCATTTTGTGAAACCCACCGCAGTTCGGGGGTCCTACCCTGTAGGACCCCCCTCCCCCCATTACGGGGGAGGTCTAGAAATTAAAACTATCGGGACCCATCCCGCGGATATCCCGCGGATATCCCACGCGCACCAGGCGCACGCAAGCCACTCCTCACGCTCTAGTTGACGCTCGTAGGCAGCCTTAGCGGTAAGGACCTTCGTGATGAAGGTCTCCACTGCCATCCAGGCCTGCCTACTACGCGTCACCAACACCCCCATCCTCCGAAGCGAGAGGGGCTCGCCGTCACCCAAGTCGATTTCGAGGGTCAGCCTCTCCGCTACCCAGCGGTCCCAATGGACAACCGTATGTTCCACCGTGTCTGAGACCCCACAGCCGTACCAACATACCGGGGACGGGGCCTTCCGCAACCGGAATCGGTATACGTTGAAAACCCCGTGCCCCGTTGGTGCCTGGGTTATGAAATAGTTTACCTGGCCGTAGGGCCTCCCCATCTAAGCCCGTATGTCCGAGATCCACTGATGGGTGACACGGTGAGCACTGCTGGCGTCCCACTCGGACTGCCATTTATCAATGATGTCTCTTTTGACCTCCTCGACAGCGGTCCGGAGTTCCGCTTCAGAGGGCGGTCGCGGTCCGGTTCCGCCGACCTCGAGAACCCCAAACACTCGAGCCCGCTTCTCGATCTTCAAGAAGATGGGCAGTATACCGGCGATTACCAGGAGAGCGTCGTTAGGCACAGTCCGGTACGCCTTACATACCCGGATCAGCCCCGCCCGTTGGGCAGAGATCATCTTTTGTCGTCGGGCCGCTATACGCATCGCCCCAGCCCATATGGAGGATGCGTACAGCAGCACCGACTCCATGACCGCGTAATATAACGCGCTGACCCGTTGGCCTGGGCCGCCGATGTTCGGCATAATCCAGGCTAGCGCGTACATCATCCGGGTGGCCTTGGAGGTGACCCTCTCGATGTGTTTTTTAAAATTGTGTGACCTATCGAATGTCACTTACAAGTAGGTGAATTTGGTCGTCGGAGAGATCAACTGGCCACCAACTGGAACCAGTAACGGGGGGCCCAACCATTTACGGTTGCCCATGAACACCTCGGTTTTCTCCGGGGAGATTATGAGCTTTGTGGACGCCATCCATTCCTCCAGGGACCGCGTGCATACCTGGATCTTATGATCCAGTGATCCGCGGTCCGAGTCAGTCCCAACTACGAGGATGTCGTCGGCGTACCCAACGATTGAGCACCCCCTCGGAAGGCGGAGGCCCAGCACGCCATCGTAGAAAATATTCCACAATAGCGGGCCGGGCACAGAGCCCTGCAGGACTCCGCCGATGATATGACGGCGCCCCTCACCCTCCGCGGTCTCATAGTAGATATACCTACTTGGGAGCTATGCCCCCAGTGCCTTACGAAGGTAAAGCGGGACTCCGCGGCCACAGACATTTCTCATGAGCAACTCCCATGAGAGGGAATTAAATGCGTTTTTAACGTCCAGGGCGATCAGGACGCTGTACCGCTGGTGCTGCTTTGCAGCTTCAGCCAGCGCCAGAACGTGCCTTATCGCCTGGAGCGTGTTCCTGCCCGCACGGAAGCCGTACTGATGTCTGTTGAGTCCGTGCCGCCCTATCGCTTGCTCCAATCTCTGCTTGGCCACGTTCTCCTACACCTTCGCAAGGTGACCGATAAAGCACAAGGGACGATACGCGGAGGGGGAAGCAGGGTCCTTCCCCGCCTTCCTAACCAGGACCAGTCGTTGGTTCCTCCAGCGTTGCGGAACTTGGGCATGCCGTAAGAAACCGTCAAAGATCGCTCTCAGCAGCTCAGCGTTTAACTTGGCCATCTCGGATGTAACTCTATCCTGGACGTTGTCGAGGCCCGGCGCCTTTCCTAGGTGTGTAGCCCCTAACGCGCACTTTAGTTCTTCCTCGGTGACGGGGGGAATCGGCCGCTCGATGAATCCACCCAGGTCGCGGCCATTTCTCTGAAACAAGAAGGGCCAGCACTGTACAAGGGGGGAGACCCAGCCGGTCGAAGAACTCCGCAAGGACGAGGCCCTTGACATCCAGCACCCTAAAGCCCTAAGCCGGGGACTTCGCGTTGAAGTCCCCGGCGACCATAAGGCGTCGGGGCCCACCGCGCAGGAACCCCTCCATGAGTTGCAATCTGTCCGCCAGGGCTGTATGATCCAGCCTCGGCGTATAGTAGCTGCTGGCGACCAGCACATCGCGGAATATTTTTTTTTTCTTTTTTTAAGTGAGGAAATGCGTTTACGCATGCCCCCTCATAAGGAGGAGGTAGTGTAGGACTTGCCCCTTGATTTGATATCAAGGGGACTACCCACTAAAACCTCACGGTGGCCGGCCACGGCGCATTGGGGAGGGGCACCGGGATCTCTTACGAACGCTACCGGTGCCCCCCTGCGCATCCCCCCCCCCCCAACGAAGGAAGGAGTGCCGTCTCCGGTGGGGAGTGAATACCTCCCTACCTGACCGCGGGTGCCACAGCCCGCGGTCTCGCCTGTCCTTTTTAGTCGCCTCTTACGACAAGCAGGGATTATTGTGGGCATATTCTGTTCCCCGACCCACAGGGAAAGCACATCGCGGACCATAATCGCCACGTACCCGTCGCCAGCCCCACCGAGGCCGACCACCTGCCGCCAGCCGCCAAATCCGTTAACCCAGATGGCGGCCTTACGTGAGAGGTCTACTCGCCAACCCGGGCGGATCTCATAAAGTTCCGAGACGAGGACGACATCAGCCTTAAGCCGTTCCGCCGTCCTAGCCAGCAGGTCCTGCGCCATCCTGCAGTTATTTAGGTTCACCTGCAGGACGCGCATCACTCGCTCGAACGCGCCGAAACCCCCACGCTCCTCCGCAGGGACTCCGCGTACTTGGAACATGCCCACGATCCCGCAATGTGGGAAACCCTCTTAGGGGACGTCCCATTCTCGGCGCATAGCCGGCAGCGCGGGAGAGCCTCGCACGAATTCTCGTGCCCTGGCTGCCCGCACCTTCAGCACAACGCCTCCTCCTCCTTACAGGAGTTGCTCATGTGCCCGAGGGCGTGGCACTTGTAACACCGGGTGACGGTAGGATCCACCCGCATTCTGGCCCCCATAAAGCTAATGCGGATGGTCCCCCTCGCCTCCATCTTCGAAGCCTACTTTTGCGAGACCTCCAACTTCGCTACCTGCATCCCCCAGGAGGTGGGCGCGTGAGCCTCTACGTGAGTTGCCCGTCCTGGCGGTCCAGCCAAGCATCGAACTTTGGCAGGACCGCCCCCACCGCACGCTGTCGGGCGGCGCCGCTCTCCTGGAGCTGGAGCCGCCACTTTTCGCGGGCAAGCTGCCATCTCTGGCGTCGGTACACCACGACTGCCTCATCCTGTGGATCGTCTCTGTTCTGGCGGAGGTCTTGCAGACGCCGATACACATCGGCGTGTGCCATCGCCTGGAATTCGAACGGGACGGCCCTGGCCAGGACGGACGCCGCCTCATGGGAGATCGTGCGATACCCCCGCGCGATTCTGATGGTCATGTGCCGCTGCACGCGCCGCAGCAGATGCCGACCACGACAGCAGGCCACCAGATCGTGCGCCCACACGGGAGACCCATATAGGGCCATCGATCGCACGACTCCCAGGTAGGGGCGGCGGAACCTTTTTTTTCCGGCCCCCTGAGGTTGGGCAAGAGACGACTTAACAGGGTCGTCACAGCCTCAATTTGGGAGACCAGGCGGTCAAGTGCCACTCAAACCGCCAGCGGCTGTCCAGGTCGAGGCCCAGGTACTGTATGCGGCCCTCGACGCCGACATCCGCATCGCCCACACGTCCAGGTCTGGGGGACCCGCCGCGACAGAGGTAGTCCATGGAACATGAACACCTCCGTCTTCTGCGGCGAGATCTGGAGCTCCAGAGCCCGGATTCTTGCGATTACAATTGCAATCCTCAGTTCCGCCAGCCTGTGGACCATGGGCCTGTCCCGACCCACCGCGATGATCAATGTGTCGTCTGCATAGCAGACCACAAAGACACCGGGTGGGAGGAACCCGCGCAACCAGGTAGTCCCCCAACGTTACCCGGAGGTAGGGGCCCACGCGAAAGAATTCCAGAGCCCCGGCCACCTAATCCCAGGGCAGGGTGTTGAAGGCGTTGGTGATATCAAGACTCACCGCCAACAACACTCGAACCCGGGCGACGGCCTCGGCCGGGAGGGAGGCGAAACGGCCAATAACATCGACTGTCGAGTGTCCCCTCCGAAAGCCATACTGGCTGTCGTTCAGTGAGGGACCATCACGGAACAGGTGCTCGATGAGGCGGTCCGCAAGGATCTTCTCGAAGACTTTTGCCGCCTCGTCGAGGAGACATAAAGGCCGGTACGCGAAGGGGGAGTCGGCGGGCCTTCCATCCTTTCGGAGAAGGACCAGCCTGGCTATCTTCCATTCCCTGGGGAAGGCCCACCGGCTCAGACAGGTGTTTAGAACTTGTATTAGAACCGGGGCAATGACGTCTAACATCAAGACCAGAATCGGCCCGGGAACCCCAACGAGACCAGGGGCTTTCTTGCCCCCCTCCCGGATTCGCCGGACACCCCGGAATAGCTCCCTCATCGTGACCCCGAATTCGTCGGTTCAGTTAAACCGGACCTGACGTGGCGGGTGTTTACCTCCACTTCCCCCACTATGGGGGGGGGGGGGGGGAAAGTGTAGCTGTGACCCGCCCCAAGAACTCAGGGTCCAACGTCTCCGTCACGGAAGGCGCCCATTGGCGGAGCTTGCCCAGCACCGCCTTGTACGGGCACCCCCACGGGTCCCTATCAAGTGTAACCAGGTGCTCATCCCAAGGCCTTGGCCTTGGCAGCAGCTACCTCACGTCGTCTCGACGTTGCCCCCTCGGAAGGCGGCGCCGAGCGCGGGTGTACCGGCGTCGGGCGAGAACACAAGCGTCCCTTATTTTCGCTATCTAGCCAGACCATTAGTACACGGACCTCTTCTGGTGGCGGCCACTAGTCCGAGGCATCAAGGCGTCACAAATAGACTCCACGAGACCTCGGAACCAGTCCACCCCTTCGTCTGGTCCGCGCTCCCTGACTTCCGGCCAGGAATAGGCGAGAGCCACGGCTCTCAGGACGTCCTTGTCCAGTCGCTTCAGCGCCCATCTCTTTGGCGCTAAAGGGATGCCATTCGCCCATTGGGGCATGTCCGCCGACGTGGTGACATCCACCTCCATCGTAATATGGAGGTGGTCGGAGAGGGATTCCCATTCCGTAGCCACCCGCCAAGCGGACACACGGTGCACGGCTGCGGGGATAGCCCATGTCAGATCTATAATGGACCACCCATTCCACCGCAAGCACGTGGCAACGGAGCCCTGGTGGATCAACCGGAGCTCCAATCCCTCAGCCCAATCCTCGAGGGTCGCACCGCGAGGGGTGTTCCTGGGGTTGGCCCACGTGTTGGACTTCGCATTAAAGTCGCCCAAGACCAGCAGTGGACTAGCTGTATGGGGCGAAATACACGTCCCCAGCCGGTCCAAGTACCCCTCGAATCCGGCGAGACCACAATTTGGCGACACATAGCATCCCGCGACCAGAAACCTTCCCCATTTAATTAAAATCATCTCCCGACTTCGTTCGACCACGGAGCCGGGAGGAAATTCGGCGCCTACTCGTCGCCAGATTGCCACCGAGCCCCCGACGCCCCCTTCTCAAGGGGGGGAATCTGGGATATCGTAGGGCTAAGTGACAACGGCCAACCCGACCTGCCGCTCAGCCAGACCCTGGACGAACATGTCCTGGGCCCAGCGCGAGTGGTTCAAGTTGCTGAGGGTAACCAGGAGCCTCTGCGACATTATGGCGTTGCAGACGCCCCCGTCCCCGCAGCCTCAGGCCACGCCGGATTAACAGGAGGTGCGTCCACCTCCATCGCGGTAACCACTACGGAAGGGGAGGGGGTTACCGAGACAGGTGCCGCCTCCCCTTCCTCCGCCGCCGAAACGCCGGAGTTCCCCCTTCCCCCGATGTCCCGGCTCCTTCTTGGTGGCGGGGAGCATCCCTTGCTCTCGGCTTTGTGCCCGGCGGGCTTCCCCAGCTCCTTACAAACGGGACACTGGGGAGCCGCGGTGCACACTTTGACCCTGTGACCAGCCGACCCGCACTTGCAGCACTGGCCAGCTCGACCCACATGATGTGGACGGTGTCCGTAACGCCGGCCGCGCCTCCACCCTCTCCAAAAAAACACTAGGTACCCTAGTGCCGTGCTCCCCAACGAGTCCACCCCTGCTCTCACCAGGCGACCTGGCTATAAGGCTTCCTCTATTTGTTAATTGAATAATGTCTATGATTTCAAGTTTACCAGCGAATCGTGCGCGGTGGGGCGGGCCGCAGAACGAGATCGGGTGTACGTGGCCCCCGAATAGGTGGAGCCTTCATCGATGTCCAGGACCGGCACAAGTATCTCGGCATGGACATCGATAGCCGCTGGCGCTTCAAAGGATACTTCGACCGCCTGGTCCTCCGAGTGGAGGGGGTAGCGACCATGCTTGATCGCCTCATGCCTAACCTCGGGGGACCGCACGAGGGAGTGCGCCGCCTCTATGTGGGAGTGGTACGGGCCGTGGCCCTATACGGCTGTCCCTGAAGAAGTGCCGTCGTAGCCGGCACACACTCCGCCGCCCGAAAGCGTACCGTCGGCGCGGTCCTGGCCAATTTCGACAGTTGGCTGGACTGCGGGCATGGCGGGCTCACCTTCCGGCTCACGCAGGTGTTCACCGGGTACGGTTGCTTTGGTGAGTACCTCCATAACATGGATGCTGAGGCGACGCCCGAGTGCCACCAATGTGGGTCTGTGCTGGACACGACCCAACACACGTTGGAAAAGTGCCCGTTCTTTGCTGGTTAAAGGCGGGCGTTCCAAATGGAGATAGACTGGGACCTCTCGCTGCCGGCCGTCGTTGCGGCCATGGTCGACAGCGAGAGATCGTGGAAAGCGGTGGCCTCCTTCTGCGAGGCAGTCATCTCGCAGAAGGAGACAGACGAGCGGGAACGGGAGCTTGCCGATCCCGCTCGTCAAGAGAGAAAGCGGATAAGGAGGCGTGGAGGTGGCGGGAAGCCGCCCCTTCAGCCGATACCCTCCCTGGTGGAGGGGTCGGCACCGCAGGGACCAGAGCCACGTGAGTTGCTCGCCGCTTGCCGACCGCCCTAATCGAGGGCGGCCAGTGCGCGGAGACAGCTCCGCGCCCGCATGCCTAACATGGGGTCACAGTCATGGTGACCCCAACGTGTTGCGTGCGGGGACGCGAAGGGCTAGACGGTTGGCGGTAGGGATTCGCCGCCGTCGTCGTGACCAGTCCCAGAGCGGTCGGCGCCGGGGTATGGCCCCTTGGAGCTGACAGAACGGTGTAGGGCGGGGAGTGGGTGTTTGGGCTCCCCACGCCGAGGTGGGCTCCACAAATATCAAGGGGAGCCTGGGCGCGGCGGCCGTGGTGGAATTCGTAGGGCCGGGGAGGTTCGCTTCCCCGTCTTGGAGAGAGCCCATGGTCGCTGTGTTGCCCGATGTTGGCCATCGGGGGGGTTTTAGTGGATATACCCGTGGGTGACGTTTTTCGCCTGCGAGGAGTCCCAGACTACCCGGCGGAAGTCCCTACATCCGTCGGGTGTGCGTAATGCATTTCCTCCCCCCCCCTTCCGTTATAAAAAAAAGGGTTCTAGGCCGAGCATGACTATCCAGATGAGAACCTTTCAGCCCTCGCGCCCCCAATGAACCCATCCTTGCCTAACATAGTCAATTAGCAAAACCCTCTTTTCTTTAAACTGTTCTTGTATACATTCTTATCTTTTTTGTCCCATCTTCTTTGTTTCCAGGGTATTATCTATCCATTTTTTAAATGGCAAATTATATGAAATATGTAAAAAACGTTCGAAGGATCGATTTCAAGCATGAAGCGATGACAGTTCAAAAGAATAATTTCCGTCGTACAAGGCTTAGAATTGACAAGGTCCAGATTATTCATTTCAGTTGGCAAGGCATTGCATATATAGTAACACATTGCTGATTTCGTATTTGTCATGGCATTACAAATTTTATTGTCTACCATGGTTAAAGTCATGGCATACTCTATAGAAATTTTTATTTGAAGTGGTCTTAAGGTTTGAATTTCATTGTTTATTCGATAGATCTCCTTTTCTATTGTTTCTTGTGATTCTTTTATGAATTCAAATTTAATAGGCCTGTAAAACCATGATGACTGATACGTATACAGAAACTCTCCGTTTTTTAGAAGCTCGCGGTCATTAATTTTATTTTATCTACCCGTCTGGAATTTAGAGCTCAGTCTCCGTAGAGTGCATTCTGCAGCTGCATCCTCTTAATATCATTTTAAGACTCGCGTTGCGTGGAAAATTCCTTATCTACAGTTTCCCAGGGATCACAACTGCCCACCTCCGAGCAACGAAAATCCTAACCGTAAGATTTCCAAATACGGAAATCACCGATTGATCCCCACCAATATTTAGGGGTATATAAACCCACGATATTCGTTGTTTAGGGGATTAGAACGATAGAGTTACGTCGAGTCACATCACGTCGATCGTTGTAGAGTGTGCTTTAATGAGATCGGGCTTGAGTTTCCCTTTCGATCAAGTTAACTTTATAGATCCATGAAAACAGTTTATATCTATTACGACAATTAGAATCACACTCGACCCCCGCATCGCCAGTGCGTCAACACCGTGAAACTTAATGGTAATTTCTACTTTCAATACACACAACCGCGACAACACAACACTTCACAATTATAATTAGTATAGTTATTTTGAATATATTATCTTTTGTTTAAACTTAAAGGTTTCCTAAGTCAATTACCAAACCCTAACGATATAATAAGCAATCCTAGCCTGTGTAACGATCCCACAACATCATAACTTTGCCGCTCGAGTTATTATTAGATTAAATTAATAAGTTGCGAGGCTTTATTCGCGACACGTAATATACATGAACGATACGATTCAAGCTCTGTGTATTCAACCCGAACTCTTAATCTAACCTATCCTGCGGTTACCCTTCACTGGGAGATACCAATTCCTGCAGCAATCTGACTCCGCGTCAGAGGCGTCTGCATTTGTCTCCAGTAACCAAGACAACCAAACACCCAAACCTACGGTTACCCTACATCGGGAGATGCCGAATTCTGCAACTATCTGACCGCGTCAGAGTCGTCGGCATTGTCTAATCTGTCCTCAGTCTTCGGCACCATTGATATACACTAATTAATCGTATTGCTCCAATTCTCAAATCTAACTCACTCGCTGGGCTCACACGCGCGTCGCCATCGCCCTGGCTCGTAACATGACGATGGGCAAGGATTTATCCATATGTTTTAAGAAGTCATTTTTTTTTTAATTTTAGCGGAATAATACTTGAAACTGCTTGTATCTGTTTATACCTTTGCTGCCCTGCAGCTCCATCACATTTCCAATTACTCGTTAATATAAATTCAGAATTTCCACTTATATTTCCCATATTTTTTAATATTTTAGTTGCCGTATGATCTAATAAGCTTTGTAGGTGTGCTTTGGCATAGCTTTCACTTACCTGGATGGAGTTCTTTGTTGGATAGCAATATTTTGTCTGTATTTTTTTTGTCTGCATCATTTCAAGAAATACGAAGGCCACGGGTTGTTATTCGATTTAATACATTCATTTCTAACGATAGTATATTGATGTTTCGAAAAATCTGCAGATACAAATATGCTCAACGCTTTTTCTGCTGTAAATATATTTCTTTTGAGCTCTCTTTTTTGAACATAGTTTCTACATTTCGATTTTCTAATAAATATTGTAAAACGCGTGATTGTTTATGCATTCCATGCTTTGGGAGACTCATTTTTGCCACACTGAGTAGTTCTTGCAAAGAAACACTATTCACTAAAGATTTTCTTCTTCGAATTTTTTCCCTTCTACTGCACTGAGAGTATAATTTTGTCCTTTTGTAAATTTGGACAATCGACTGTTTTGTTGCTCCTGGTTCCCATCTTTACGAACTTGATGGAATTTGTGCCAATATATCATTTGGATTCATAAAATCCTTCTCCAACCAAGTCTTATTTCGCTTTAGAAATTGCAGTTCTAAGTAATGTGATTGCATCCATTTTATCTTTAATTTTGACGTAAATTTTTGTAAACTTATTTTCAATAATTCGAAGTTTCTGCTGAAATATCGACATTTGCACATATTTTCTGATATAAAAATCCGTAATCACCTATATCTCTAGACGAACTTCTTAATGTACAAAATAAATCATTATTTGTGCGGTAAGCCTCCATTGTTTAATGCAAAAAAAAAAACTCTTAAGTAGCTACAGTAATGAAGAAAACGCAGAATACAAATAGTTACACACAGAATAAACGTTACTGAACTCAAAACAATATACACTAAACATAAACTACACAAAACACAAACTATAAGGGCGAATATTAAACTGAATAACACGAAAAGCTAGTCTACAGGAAAAATGTTTTGAATGTGCAGCCCACTATGCTGTTCGATGGTTCTGTTCCAACTGAATGCAGAAAAGAAATACGAAAGTTAGACTAAAACGTATCTGTACAATAATATAAACACATGAAGCGTAGAAACGTGACATTTGAGAAGTTTCAGGCAATCGTCCTGTTTTGTTACGTCCTATTTTTATATTTAACTGTACCTATTTATGCATATACACCTATAATCTAAATACCTATATAGTAGCAGGATATACTATCATTTTTATAAATATACTATTTCCATACATATTTTTATAAATGCATAATTCTTTAAATTAACCCTATTTCAATATTTAGTTCGCCACGGCCCGACACCGGGCCCGCACGCGGAACGCGCGTAAAATTACTTAACACCAACAACTTTGAATATTAATCATTCAAAAAGTTGGACGAAGATGGTTATTATTTTTATATATTATCTAAAAGAAAGTATTCTGAAAAAATTGAGATAAGTTTGAACGTGGGACAACTTGGGACGCAAAAGATATTCCTTGTTAAGTGAGAAACATATCGAAATGTTCTGTAGTACATTCAACAATACGTTCCTAGTATATTAAATATAATAACTTTAGTTGCAATTAACATTTTTTAATGGAAAATAATGCTGTTTATCGTAGAAAAGAAACGAATGAAAAAGATTAAACGAGATCGTCAAAATATCGCAAAAAAGAAATATTTCTCGAGCGACAAAAGTACTTTTGAAAATGTTCAACTTCAACAGTTCTGTATAGCTATAATTTGTAATTAATTTTATCAATTCTTTTATTTTTGAGGTCAGTGGATGTTTGAAAAACAATACCAATTGATTAGAAATCGATATGTAAAAGTTCATTTTTTGGTAAAATGTCACTAACATTTCCGATCCAGCTCACTGTGCGTCGGGGCGGTCCTGCCAAGTCTGGACGATTAGATGGACCGCCGACATGGCCACTGTTTCGGTGAGTACCTGCAAAAGGTGGGTGCGGAGGCGACAGCCGTGTGCCACCAGTGTATTGGAGGAGTGCCTGGCCTTCTCGGCGAAGAGAAGATCGGAGGATTGGGAGAGAACCGATCCTGCTCGCGCGGGGCGGAGAAAGCAGATGACGGCGGGATGGCGGATACTTGCTACACCCGCTGCTGCCAGTGGGGCTGGTCCCCGCTGAGTTCAGCTCCTCCTCTGATCGGAAACCGCAACACCTGATCCGGCTAGGGAAAGCGTTCCCGCGGGACATGAGCTGCGAGCCCAGCACTGGGCTCGACCTCTGTTTTCCGTGGAATCGCTGTGCATGGGGGGGGCCGCTGTAGAGCAACGCCGGCGGTCCACACTAAAACCCATGCCCAGCAGTAGCTACGTCGGGGTGTGGCCCCCCGGTGGCGCTTTTCCCTGTGTGGCGGGGAACAAGAATACGCTCACAATAATCCCTGCGTGTCGTAAGAGGCGACTAAAAGGGACAGGTGTGTCTGCGGGTAGTGGCGCTCGCGGCAAGGTGGGAAGGGATTCCGCTCCCCACCGGAGATGGTACTCCTGCATTGCAAGGGGAGAAGGCGCGGGGGGGGGGGGAGGCACCGGTAGCTTTCGAAAGAGGTCCCAGTGCCGCTCCCAAAAGCGCTGAGGCCAGCAACCGTTGAGTTTTAGTGGGTATTCCTCTCCTTCTGAGGAGCAAGTCCCACACTAACCCCTCCTTTTAAGGGGGTGTGCGTAAATGCATTTCTCCACGTACAAAAAAAAGGGCAAGACAAGCTGGGATGTGGTGCCGGATACATTTTGAGCATCATGACCCAGAAGGCGGACTACGAAAGGGAGCTCGATAGAAAAGCCAGACGCTGACACAGCAGTGGTTGCGGGGGTGTCTCTAGATAGCCCTTTTTTTTTTTAATGTACGTGGAGGAAATCTGCCAACCAGACACCCGCCTCATGACCGGGGGAGTAATCAGGCGGATAGTGCGGGTTTCGACTCGCTAAAACCTCCATGGCGATCTTCGGACGCTCTTCAGCTCTCGGCGTGCCGGGGGAGCCACAGGTAACTCTTACGGATTCATTCTGTGGCTCCCCCTAACTCCGGCCGGCCATCTATGCCCTGATGGCAGGCCGCGTCCCGAGGAGGGAAAATATTTTACCCCTCCCCCCTAAACCTCCTCAACAGCAGTCCAGGGAGGTCGCGCCCCGCACCGCTACATCTCAGCGGCCGCATGAAAGTAAACTCAGGGCCCCCGCCCCAGGTTCGCGGCCGCCAGGGGGGACAGCTTTTAACTTCCTGCCCACCCTCTCTCTCCACCTTACATCCTCGGTGTGAAGCTGGTGGCGGAGGTTACCCCGGCCCCCGAAGTTCGTGCTTCGGCCCGGGCCGAGGTGGTCGAATAACACCCACTCCTGGAGCACTTTACTTCCCTCCCCTCTTGCTAAGAGGGGGTGAGGATCTCCGCTGATCACTAGGCGGGGCCCCCTCTCGGTGGATGTTGCCGGGAGGTCAGTTGCGCACGAGGGTGAAGGGCCGCATGTTAATGGTAGCCCATTAGTACGTCCCTTTGGGCCCGGGCCCATTGGGTGGAATGCAGATGGCTCCCTTCTCCGTCGACGTAGGGATGTTCCAAACCTAATGACGGGAAGGGAGCCTGCACAGTTAGGAAGGCCCCTCCCCTCTCTTTAATAGAGGGGGGGGGGGCATCGTTAGAATAGGCCCCCATGCGGCCCTGTGGAAGACGATCGCCTCGGGTTACCCTGAGGTTGTCCCCTCGAGGCGATGTATTACCTCCGATATAGTCCCGCCCGGAGGCGCCGAGGTAGTGGTTTTTAATGAGTAAAAATCTCACACTACCACCAACAACAAAAGGGAAGGGGGGGTGTCTTCTTGAAGATATTTCATTACCTCGGTAACAAAAAACAAAAAAAAGGCCACCAACGACCTACCAACGCGAACATTTGGTCGTCACTGACACAAAATAAACGACTACAATCGCAAATTGTTCGAAAATAAAAGATATTCTTTGACGATACTCCGATGTTTACATTAGTGATTCTCTATTAGAGAAAAAACATTCTTGTACATTTATTGATTTTATAAGAATACATCGTCAAAAGACCATCTGAAGGTCAACGTGATATGCATATTTGAACTTGTCTTCTTATCAGTTACAATATTACAATAACAAAAATACCCCATCTCATTTAAAGAAATACGTATGACCTTGAAATTTCGAAACGTATAACCTTCAAGCCAAACATGTCACCTCTTCAGACGTTTCTGCATATCATTAAAAGCAACGGATATATTTTAGGTACAATTTTAGGTGAATCATCTTGGATAGATAAAGTACTTTAAGGTACCCATGGTGATAGATGTCAAAGCATTAAGCCAATCACTGTGTCGGCGAAAAAAATCATTCTCCTTTCTCCAACACGCCTGCCACTTTCTTCTTAATTTGTTGAACATATGTGACATATCATTTCTTTGATCTTTGTGTAATTTGATAATAACATTCATTTTCTCAGACAATTTATTTTCAAAATGCACAACTTGTTCAGCAAAATCAGCTTTCATATGGTCCCTTATCATAAAGAAAATGTCTTTACGTCTGTACACAAATGCATTTGCATTTGTAAAATGTACAGCATGTATATACTATTCTAAAAGGCAAGAAAGAAGTACTGAAAAAGCAGGTATGAAAGATATCTCTCTCTACAGGTATGAACATTTCTCTGCCGCATAACTACGCTGACTACGTGCCGCGCGCCGGTCGAAATAATTCTGCGCATCTAATCGAAAAGTGATCAGAAATCCAAGACCGCAAGTTACCGCAGCTAATTCTTTAATATTTCAATACTACATATCCTAAGCTAAAGTTTGAGCGTAATAAAAACACGGACAATCGCGGCCATTGTAACTTTTGCCTTCGTTGAAAATAATTCTATTTGTAAATTTACCGTTTCTCGCGGACACTCTTTAACGTTATGTTTAGTATATACTCGTTATCGATAAATAAAATCAGCAAGATGCAATCCATTATTCTACATGCCTCCATCCAGGAAGATAAACCATTTTACAGAATTAGAAAATATCACTACAGCAAAATATTACACTCACTGAAGCACAGCTCAAAATTTACGGTACACTAGACGTCGCATTGTTGCTTCTATAAGCCTCAACTATGAACTGACGTACCATGTAGCCTTCTGAAATTTTTACCTAAAATGCACTGCTTGTCACTAAATAAGATGGCGTTTTATTCATTTCAATACAGCAACACCATCTACACCACTCTACCAGTCTACACCATCGCGTAGGGGGCAGGGTCTGCCCGCAGTGGAGGGGTGGGGCCTCTCGCTCGCGGTCGTGGTCGACCATATGGTCTCGAGCGACAGGTCGTGGAAGGCGGCGGCCTTCTTTTACGGGAAGGTTATGTCGCAGAAGGAGGACCCCAAGCGAGCCCGGGAAAGAGACCCGGGCTCGGCAAGGAGAGTGTGGGCGCGGGGAAGTCCCACAGTGGTCCGGATGGCCGAAAACCTGGCCAAAATGCAATTTTTGAAGTTTCGAACACACTTTTTTCAATATTGTGCGTGTGTTCTATACATATGAGTGCATTAAATGCCGTTTGAAAGTTTAAAAAATAGTAATCGGTTACTGATATACAGAGGTTCAAAGTTGACGAAATTTCATGCTCCTTGATATCGTGAAAAGTGACGCATGTTTATTGTGTCACAGAAAGTTTATCCTCAATAGATTCATATGTAAATCATTTTACCATAAAAGTAGATGTTATAAACATAAACTTTCCACAAGAACAAAGTAAAATATCTTTGGATTTACTATTATAATTCCCTTCTCAATATGGTATAAATTTTAGTTATCTTTCGATGAATCGGAAGGAAAACGATAAAACAGAGAGGATAGTCACCGAGTGACACGCTCTGCCAAATTTCTTGATATAAAGTAACATGTCAGGTATGATATCCAATTGAGAAAACTTGCGCAAATTTGCGCCATTTTAAGTTATTTAAATTTAAAGTCCATGCTTATAAGGAAAAGAAGACTGTTTACGCGGCATTAAAACAAACCTTATTATCCTTAATTTTAATTTAACATTAATTTATTATTGTTATTTCTGCCAATGTATTCTAACTATGTTACTCTATAAATCTAGAAATGCTATTTCATAAATATGCATAATAATTTAATATTTTTAATATGCATGTCGACCATATTGGATCTGTCCTTTTGTATTTTGCAATTCTGATAGTAGATTTGTAATTTGCGGCCAAAATAACCCTAAAATACCAAGTTTCACGAAGATTCGAAAACTCCTTCTAATTTTGGCCAGATTTTTGATCATCTGGATCACTGTGCATCCCTGCGTAGGGGGTTAGGTGGTGGAGGGCTGCGAGGGGCACCTCCGCGTCGAGTTGTATCTCGAACGGAGGCGGCACTTGTGAGGGGCTGGGGCGTGAGCTGACTCTGACCCCCGGAGGGGCTATAATTCCCCCCGGGACAGGCCGACCTCGTGTGGTCGATCTGTTCCGACTAGGATCAACGGGTCCTGTGGAGGCAAATGGAGGAGGGGGGGGGGGGTGAAGGGTCGGGGCGTGCCGGATCACGCCTCCGATAACCCTCTCCTACCGGTGTCAGCGTCTTCGTGTCCTGGCGAACGGGGAACTTTTAGTTTCCTGAACCAGGCCGGACACGAAAACGCCTGGAGCCGTGGGTAGACCGAGCGGGGGCTCGGAAAGCCCATTCCGACGGCCCCAGGGATAGTGACACTGGGCCGGTCCCTCCATGACCTTCGTCCAAGAATTTGTAATGGTTCGAAAATCTTGGCGATCGACAAGATGTTCCTTTTACTGAGCTTGTCATTGATTAGGATTTTGACGGAGTATCAGATCGTGTCATTCGTTGCGTCCCACGATAAACCTACAGTCATCATCACGGCTATGTCCCCCAGCTGGTCTTTAGTTCTCAGGTTCATTGGAGGATCATTGGCGCATGTTTAGACCTCCCGTTTTGAGCAATTCGCGTTTGCATCGGTCTGGCCTCTTCTACCGTGTTCGCGTTTGATACAGGTTGCGTTTCATGATAACTCCTACTTCCGGGTGCATCCCTTGCTGACAGCTGGTGTATGCCTTTGCGTTAGGAATGCAGCCAATGAAAGACCGAAAGTGACTACGTTTATTTCAAACGTTTTGATGAGTCCGTTTTTATCTCGACATAAGAAGCGCTGGTAAGCGCACTCTTTCGGTCAGACGAGGGACTGGCAATACATCTTTTCAATATCGCCGGTTATTACAAACGTGTATGTTCGAAAGCGTACAAGAAGCACGAATGAGTCATCCGGAATCGTAGAACCGACATTAACGCATCGTTTAATGATATGCCGCTACTGGATTTTGCCAAACCGTCAAAGCAACGCGGACCTTCGTTGTGGCGCTCGAAGGTTTTATGACCACGTGTTGCAGTAGCTAGAAACCAGGCGCGTCGATAGATTCTACCTGCATTTTATGTCCAAACGCAAAGTATTCATCTATTACCGCAGTATATTGTTTTCTCAATTTCGGGTTGAGATCTGTTAAAAGAATGCCCTTCCACATCGGAAGAGTTAATTTTTGCTATAAATAAAATTTGAAGAGTTCGAAATGCAAGCGAGATTGTCTTTGAATTAAACCTTGCAAGCCACTCGAAGAACCCGAAAACGTCGTAAATTACGTAAGATTTACGGAAATCGACGCTTCCCGTGAGATAATCTATAGTACAAGAGCCAGAGCCAAAAAAAGTCTCTGAATTTACTAAGCCTAGTATTTTTATTAAACTCAGGTATGCAAATAATATTGTTGACAAAGTGCATGCTTCAGATTTTATGAACAAAATTATTATTTTCTTTTGTATATAATTACAGCAGTTGTATTGATTTTTCAGTTTCTCAATCCACGCGCGCGCGAAATTTTGATTTTGATTTTTGCTGACTGACGGGCGTTGTCTCCACAAAATCGATGACTGACTATTTTGTTTATGTTTGATATAACATTTAATATCACAACAAGAGTTATGAAGTGTAGTGAACAAATTGGAGCGAGGGCCTGCAGCCTTACGTGGTCAGACCAGACCGGATTCCAATTTAACGTGGGCTGACCACGTACGGCTGCAGGCCCTCGCTCCACTTCTGCATGCCGGCTCCGTCCAGCCCACTTAATACTCTTTCAAATCTACTCCGATTTGACAATGAGTGCGTGATTCTAAATATCCGAAGTTTTAGGGACCTGTTAATAAAGCATTCGCGCGTCCGATTCCACGAACGGCGTTGACGTGGGGTTACTCATTTACCTGGTACACAGGCCTACACTCGCGGTTGGGTTTTCCAAAAAAAACGTCATTTTCGTATTTTAATGCTATCCACGCGGGGAAAAGACATCAAAACTGTGTCACTCCAATGCCTTGGACCGTATCAAATGTGTTCCACGCAACGAAACATCGTTTCAACCCCTACACCTGTGGGTGGACCACCCCTAACTCTGAGCCACCCTGTTCAGCTCTAGCCCCCTGTTCAGGGGCAGTTTTCGAAACGAGCTTTAAATGACATTGATCCTTAACGTACCGAGAATAAACATGGTGAATTTCAACGCCCTTCGAGGTGTGGAAATGCTCCCTTACGAAGGGTGTTGAAAAGAGGCGAACTGTTCCATCCTTCCAAGGGGTGCCTATGGGGCGCACGGCGTGAGCGTTGGCATTTCCTGGATCAGGAGATTCCAGGGAATGCATTGAGCCCAAATTCGGGACTGAAGTCCAAAAATTGTGGATTTTGGAGGGGGTGAGGTGTTGTGAGGGGTGGGTTTGCCCGAGAGGGATTTTGAGAGGTGCATTTTGTTGAGGGCATCGAGGAGGGTCGCCCCAAAGGTTTTTTTGATTTTTTCAACCCCTTCCGTCACCCCTGACCTCTTCAGAAGTGGCGTTTTTCGACGTGCCCCTCTTTACGGGGGTGACTTAACCTCTTCCTGTCAACCCTCACCAATGCAACTTTGCGCAGATTTAGAAGACACTTCAAAACTACTCCTCACGAAGTCTCTCCAAAATCGGTTGAAAATTCCCATAGATATGACGTTTTGAAACAGTGTCCCTTTAATTTTGTCCGTCAGTGTAGTTACAAAATAAAAAGTTTATATTACCATATCCGTTTTGGGAATCAAGTATACAATTATGTACGTATGTTACCGTTTGTCGGTCTTACAGTTTGGTTGTACCAGCTATCGGTTGTGGACCCAGGGCTCTGTTGCTGCAAGGATGTGTTTAACGGCAACTATCACTCGCGACACGGGAGCCTACTAATTAACAACGAACTTTCCTCGGTAACGATGCGGGGCGAGTACGATTACTCTGTCCGTGACTACAATAATGTAGTAATTGACGACCAAAGCGCGACGCTGAGTGCGAATTGGAATAATGATAAAGATTTGCTGTGGTCTTAACCGATTATACGTCGGATTTTCGTAGGTAACGACATCGCGTGAAATTAACCTGTCCACGACTACAAGATTTCGGTAATGACCACAGTGAGAACGTACTTAGAGCGGAATAAGAGCGCAGTGGGGCATGTCCACGGGTTTATATATTAGCTGAACCTCGCATGGCACGAGCCGCGGTTCAAGAACCTTCATTTCGGCATCCGTTGAATTCGGGCGGGGTCCCAAGTTCAACGGATGTGTTGGCGTTGGACGCTGACACCTATTTTGCTGAATCGCAGTTCGCACGATTCGGTTCCCGAGAAACGATTTCCGAATCGTTTGTCGAGCGCATTCGTAAAAGTATCGGTGTAACTATGCGCAATGCGAGGTCGATGAAAAGGGACACCGTTCGGCAGGGCCGAATGTAACACACCTGTTCTCAGTTTCGCTTGACTGACCGCAGTATGATTGTGTACACAATCATTGAAATAAACTATAAAAAAACTAAGCTTAGTAAATTCAGAGCCTTTTTTGGCTCTGGCTCTCCGTCTAGCGTAAGAGGGTTAAGGGGGTAGACATGGTACGCGACCTCTCTGATTTGGCAGGCCGGTATTACAGTAGATTTTTTGCATTGCTCTCTCCCTCTCTCTCTCCCTCTTCCTCTTATACTGGGTATCCCTTTCTATGTTCGCGCTCGGCTGTAACCGCATGTAAATAGAATCGACACCTTAGTTGGGTATACATTGTACATAGAACCAAATATTTCAAGTCCGACCAACTTCAAATCCGTTTAGAGTTTCGAAGCGTCGAAGTAGAAAAAGACAGTTTGATGAAGAAGAAAGAGAGAGACTGACAAGGAATGTTTTTTTGGTGTCCCGTCTCCGATTGTTTTGACTTTTGGATATGTTTTAAAAGACCAAAAAATAAGATATACGTATTTTTATATGTTGGCCCTTTTTCATTGTTACGTATACAGAAACTCTCCGTTTTTTAGAAGCTCGCGTTCATTAATCTTTTTATCTACCCTTCTGGAATTTGGAGTCTGCATTATCTAATCTATCCTAAAATCTTCGGCACCATTGATACATAATAAATAATCGTATTGGTTCAATTCTCAAATCTATCCCACTCGCTGAGCTCACACGCGCGTCGCTATCGCCCTGGCTCGTAACATCATATTTAGGGGTTGAAACGACCCCATAAATTTCTAGCTGCAAAAGGCTATCTCTGAAGCTATTATAGATAGGAGAAAACTTTGTAAAAAAAAGTTTTGTGGCTTTTAAATGTAATTACAGTTTATATAATAATAAAGAAGAACATACATTTTCTTCTGAATCTATTGATGCATCGTATATTATGTTTGCCTCTTACATTTTTACGTATTATTATTATACGTACACCCTCGCTCATAAATAAGTGGACACTTACTATTTTCAATAAATAATGAATATACACCGTAAATTATTACTGTACAACTTTTGTTGCTAAATTGTATATTGGATGTGTATTTAAGAACATGTAATAATATTAAATTTTTTGATTGCCATATTTAATTTTATAGTGGAACTGTGAGATCGTTTAGATAGAAAAGTACAGAAAGAATGTTCAGTATATCAAAAACATTTATGGCGAAATATTACAAAATAAATGGGATAATATTACTTTGGATACAATGAAGAAATTAATGGTATCCAAGTTTGATAAAAGAAATTTTAACATTATCTAGTTATCTCTATTGTTCTTTTGTTATGATTATTAATGTGATATTAAAAAAAACTGTTAATAAAATATATTCGCTAATACAACATAAACATATCGAAAGATAAATAATATTATATGATTGATATTAATAGATTTCCAACTGTTATTAGATATTTAGTGTCCACATACTTCTGAGCGTATTGTGTGTATTGTATGCATCGCTCACAATCAGATACGCTGCGCCGGGTCGCGGTCATACCAAATATAAACCTTCAGTCATTATCTTTGTTGTAGCTATTGTTTTTTGCAAACAACACACATATATAACCAAGTACATGTTATACATCAATAGATTCAGAAAAAAAATATGTTTGTTTTTGTTATTATATAAACTACGATTACTTTTAAAATAATGTTATAAACAAATTCTTTATTATAAATAAATTATTTTTTACAAAATGTAGGGCCAGATGTTATATGAAGATAAGAAGAGGAAACCACGAAACTTTTCTAAAAAAGTGTTACGGCGCGTAACGCGAATCCACGTTGTGATCGCGTTCTGTAACTGCCCCTGACCGTGTCACAACTTAATGCTACACGATGTAGTTAGTTATGAATATGGTACCTTTGTTGTTGAAATGAGTTAAGAACACCACTCCTGAATACACATTTATTGTAGTAAAAATGTACATATACAATACACGACTCAAAGCTCCGAACCCTTAGGGAGTCGAGATCAATCTGGTTCTCAAGCAGAACCTCTCCACTTCCTAACCCGGCAGGCCGGAAACCAGTGGGAAGCGGTTGGGCACAGAGCAGGGCAGGTATCCAAAACATCGCGCGATATGTATCTCTCTAAAGGTCATGCCGCTCGCAAACAATGCCATGCCCCTTCATTGCCTATCTTGCAACGCAACATGCCGCTCAACTTGATGTATTCATAGGATCAGTAATTTTCCAACCTTGTGAACAGACTTCTGGCTAACTTGAATATGAACGAAATTAATTTATACATGATCTATGCATGTATATATGTATGATCTTAATACTATTTTTTATTCACTCTGCACTGATGTCTCCGTGTTATCGTCAAGTGGTAACGGCGAAATGTGCTTAAAACTGCGGTTCGCATCGCCTCGTAAGGTTTTCACTGTTACAACTCTTACCACGGTATCAGGACCTGGATGTAAAGCCATAATACGTCCCAACTGCCAACACATCGGTGGGACATCGTCTTCTGTCACGTCCCGGATTTCAGATTTGAAAATCTGTCGTCTGTTTCGATCAAATGATGCTTGCCTTTTGTCCCACGCTCCTCTTAAACGACTGGCGTCTGGACGGGATCCTCATCCGTATTAAGTTCACCCCCGCGATTACTATTTATTAGAATATTTGAAGTTTTTGGACTTACTACTTGGTGAGGTCGAGCATCTTTTGAATGTAGTGTTCCCACGGCTGAGCAATGTTTCTATCTTTAAGATTTCTAAATGACCGGCTTCGACGCCTCGATCATAAATCAAAAAGATAGTTGGTTTAACTATAATTTATTCCTTTTTCCCTCTCCGAACGCATCGAATGATTAAGGAAAAAAAAATAATTGCAACATGTGAATTTGTTAAATTACGTTACTGTTTATTAAAACCCGCGCACGGTCTTTTATTATAGCAATTACAATTAATTACAGTTTGTATAAAAAAGATTCACTACCTTAGCTTCGCAATAAAACTTGATGTCTGATTCGACTCGACAATGACTATGATTTTGGATGACTCGCGACGACTATCTAGTACGATAATTATATGCTTGAAATTTCGAGCGGCAACTATCCCGAGCCCCTGAATTGCGGGCATACTTATACCCCTAATTCGGGATCTTTGGTCCGAAGGAAGGAGAAAAAATCATACCACGTGATTTATTAAAAACTCATGGATGGTGGTTGATTTCTTCCCATGGCGTTAGCAATAACATCTTGCCCGAAATCATTCCTTGATGTTTAGTCTACGCCTTATCGGTTTTTGGTGACTGACACCAACGATAACCACTGCCGACGGTTTCTTAGCTGATGCTACGCTTGAATTCGTCGAAAAGATGCAAGGCCTCATTAGATCTGGCCGCCCACCGGTGAGTGGTAACGAGTACCGAGAATTGTACGGGACCTGTAGCTGCAACTTAACATCTAGGAGAATCGTTGTATTCTCGCGCGTCGCGATAAAGCAACCGAATCCGTGGTTCATGATAGTGAATAAGCCGCGATCGTACCGCGGTCGTATCAGGGGCTCATAGTGTAGCAAGAAGTAGATCACTCGCTCCGCACCCGTAGCTGTTATCGCTTAGGTTCTCTCTTACTTGCTAAACGCTTCTCAGTCTAAGATATAGATGCCATTTCCTGTGAACTGTTAAGACATGAAGATATTCTTTATGCCAGCGGTTCCAAAGTGAAGTGAAGTTTGAATCGCGGTAATGTTTGTCTCAGGTACACTGGTAATTGAGTCGCCTATCAAGAAGTGGACCCGTGTGAGGGCCGTAAGATCATTGGGATCGGATGACACGGGTGTTACAGGAAGAGAGTTGAGTATAGCCTTGATCTAAATGAGATACGTACTTTTGACTTCGTACGGAAGTAATGTTTTCCCAACCACACGAACTAAATGTCTCTTTAAGGACTTGACAGTAGCCTCCCATATTCCTCCGAAATGTGGGGTATAAGAAGGAATAAAGTGCCATGTAATCATTTCTTTGGTTGTATAGTGCTGAAAATAATCATCCTTCGTGATATTGTTGAAAATCTTGCGTAATTCACGATTGGCTCCAACAAAATTTGTACCGTTGTCCGAATACAAGTCAGATGCCTTTCCCCGTCTTGCAAAGAAGCGTTTTAACGCTGCTAGAAAAGCATCAGTGGTGAAATCGCTTACTAATTCCTAATGTGCTACTTTCGTGGAAAAGCAAACGAATATTCCAGCATAAGCCTTTACTCTCTTGGTATTGTCCACAATAATCTATTCCTGTCACTAAAAATGGTCGTTTTAACACGACACGATCTTTCGAAAGATACCCAATTTGGTAGTTCAACATTCGTGGATTTGCACGATTACACCGAACACACTTGTAGATATAATTTTTGATATAATTTTTCAAATGATATTCGCGTATGAGTAATGTCGTCAAGTGGTGTTTGACGGTAGCAAAATAGGATGTTTCTTGTTGTATGGCATATTCGGGCTTATGATTCTTCCACCTACGCGTAAAAGAGCACTTTCATCTAAAAATGGATTAAGAGGAGCTAATTTTCCTTTATAACTCTGTCCTTTGGCTGATAAGCTGATTACGTCATTGGGAAACTCGGTTTTCTGAACTAGTTTAATAATACGATTATGCGCATCCGTAATTTCTCTTGCCTGAAGCGAGCCACTGACTCTTCCCTTATGTGCTGCGCTCCTGTCAAAACGTAAACAATATGCTATTACGCGTTTAGTTTACCTATTGACGAAAATCGAGTGATGACTTCTAATTCTGTATTTGTTGAAGTGGTTAGAGTTATGATGGTCCGAAGATCGGGTATATCGACAGGTAGACGTTTTGTGTGCGGCCAGGAATGTTTTGGTCGACGTAACCAACTTGGACCGAGATACCACAATTCGTGACCGTTTAACTGACATGGTTCTAGGCCTCGTAATATGCAATCTGCAGGATTGTCCAAAGACGGCACATAGCGCAACTTATTGCCCCTGCTAATTTCTTGAATATCCCTAATCCGATTTGCGACAAATGTTTTTAACAGGTGTGGTGAAGTCTCCGCCCAGTGCAGCACTATCGTTGAATCAGTCCAAAACATGCTTGCTTCTAATTGAAGTTTTAAAGCAGCTACGGTTGTTCGATACAGTTTAGTTAATAGTACTGCGGCGCAGAGTTCTAAGCGCGGGAGTGATTGCTTTTTAAGAGGTGCCACTCTCGATTTAGAGCAAATTAAATGTGATGTATGCATTCCAGATGCATGAACTATCAGAAGATAGAGGCAATCCTTGAATTTCGGGCAGTTGTGATTCGAACAGTTTCCAGGATGTGTACAATTGGAGAGGAATCGATTCATCCCAATCGACATAAAGCTGCCAAAGCTGTTGCATAAATACATTTTGCTTTCACAATTATAGGCCCGAGCAATCCCAAAGGATCAAACAATTGAGTGATACATGATAAAATGTTTCGTTTCGTTACGTTCTTTAAGGATTCTCTTCATTTGACCGAATAATCAAAGGAATCCGAAATACGATTCCAATACTAACGTTTTCTTTCATTCATTCGGAGCAATGGTTGTATGCTTGTTGGTTGCGTTCGAGGTGACCGAAGATAATAAGCGATTGTCATTCGATGCCCATTGTCGTAATTCAAAGCCTCCCTTGCTCGTAAGTGCTATGAGTTCATCGCGTAGTGTAGCGGCTTAACGCTACGGTCCACGTAGAAATCAGATCTTACGACTGTTGAGACTCTAGGATACCATTTCTCCTCGTCTAAAGCCAGCCGATGAAGTGATTTGATAGCCAAGTATGGTGCTGACGTCGTTCCGTAGGTGATCGTATTTAATGTATACGTTTTGATTGGATCGGTTGGATGCTTACGCCATAGTATTTTGTGTTATTGACGATCTTCCACCGCTAACTCTATCTGGCGATACATTTTTGTAATATCTGCTACCAATGCAATTCTGTGAGTTCGAAACCTGATGACTATAGAAATAGGTCCTCTTGAATAGTTGGACCTATCATAAGTGTATCATTTAACGATAGACCTGAAGATGTTCGAGCTGATGCATCAAATACGACTCGGACTTTAGTTGTCAGACTTTCCCTTTTCTCCACCGCGTGATGTGGAATAATATCCCACTGATGGTGAATCTGATTCTAGCTCAGTCATGTAACTAAGATTTTCATACTCGCGCATGAATTCGACATACTGTTGCCTTTTTAATTCATTTCTACTAAGGGAGCGCTCTAGGAACAAAAATCGTTTCAGGGCGGTATTATATGATTCGCCGAGTTGTGTGACCCTTTCGTTAAATGGTAATCGAACAATGTACCGCCCGCTAGTTGAATCTCGTCGAGTGTTCAACCTGTAATGTGACTCACATGCGTTTTCTTCCTTGGAATATATTTTTTCGCGTGATCCTTCTTCGAGTTCCCAAAATTTACTAATTTGATTTTGTAGGCTATCTAAGGTTACATTACAGATCGCAGCAGGCTGAGCTCTGCGTGACGATGTTTCGCCTGCTACTATCCATCCCAATAAAGTTTTTTTGCAATATCACGCGGGAATAGGATAGCTTTATTTGGCCTATA
>NW_026535138.1:0-37869 GCF_026225885.1 Hylaeus anthracinus
CAAAATTGAGACTCACACATACAACCCATACAACTTTTTTTTTTTTTACGTGAGCAAATGCGTTTACGTAGGGGAAGTGTGGAGTGAATACCTCCCCACCTGACCGCTGGTTCCACAGCCCGCGGTCTCGCCTGTCCCTTTTAGTCGCCTCTTACGACAAGCAGGGATTACTGTGGGCGTATTCTGTTCCCCGACCCACAGGAAAATATGCCGCTATGGAGCCAACGGCCCCCCGCGGCGCAAGCGCCAGGCATGTTCCAAAGGAGTGGGGGGTCGGGTGATGAACCCCCCCTCCCTCCCCATGCCCGGCGGCCCTGCTGGCAGTTGGCGAGCCCAAAGCTTGAGCTCGCCGGCTACGTGTGCAGGGCCGCCCTACGCGGCAGACTGCCAGGAGGAGGTGAGGGTTTACAGGGGGGGGGAGGAACAGTCCCCCCTGCGGCAGGGGTGGCAGCTAGCCACCGTCGCCTGGCCCGCCTCAACCTCCTCCTCTCCATGCGAGCGGGATGGTGGCACGCAAGCGACCCCTCCGCCCTCACCTTCTGCAGGTACTCACGAAAACAACCATGTCCGGTGAGCACCTGCGTGAGCCGGTAGGTGAGTCGCCCGTGTCGGCGGTCCAGCCAAGCATCGAAGCTCGGCAGGACCGCCGCTACCGTCCTCTTTCGGGCGGCGTCGCTCTCCAAGAGCTGGCGCCGCCACTTTTCGCGGGCCGGCTGCCACCTTTGGCGCCGGTGGGCTCGACCGCCTAGTCCTGCGGATCGCCCCCGTTCCGGCGGAGATCTTGCACACGCCGATACACTTCGGCGTGTGCCTCCGCCTGGAAATCAAAAGGGACGACCCTCGCTAGGACGGCCGCCGCCTCGTGGGAGATCGTGCGATACCCGCGCGCGATCCTGATGGCCATATGCCGCTGCACACGGCGCAGCAGGTGCCGTCCACGACGGCAGGCCACCAGGTCGCGCGCCCATACGGGTGACCTGTATAGGGCCATGGACCGCACGACCTCCAGGTAGAGGCGGCGGACCCTCTCTTCCGGCCCCCCGAGATTGGGCAGAAGACGACCCAACAGGGGGACCAGGCGGTCGAAATGCCCCTCCCAGCGCCACCGGCCATCCAGGTCGAGGCCCAGATACTTCATCCGGTCCTCGACCCGGACAGCCGCATCATCTACGCGGATCCAGGTCTGGGGGACCCGCCGCGTCAGAGGCAGCCCATGAAACATGACTACCTCCGTCTTTTGCGGCGAGATCCGAAGCCCCAGAGCCTGGATCCTCGCGACCACGATTGCGGCCGCTAGTTCCGCCAGCCTGTGGACCCTGGTCCCATCCCGACCCACCGCGATGATTAATGTGTCGTCTGCGTAGCAGACCACAAAGACACCGGGTGGGAGGAGCCCGCGGAACACCGAGTCGTACCCCAAGTTCCATAACAGGGGTCCTAAAACGGACCCCAGGGGCACGCCTCGGCTGACCCTCTGACGCATTGGCACCCCGCTTCTGCCAGGGTACTCGATCCACCTGTCCGACAGGTAGTCGGCTAAGACGACCCGTAGATATGGAGGCAATCCGTGTTCTCGGAGCGCCTCCCGGATCGTGCCCCAGGGCAGGGTGTTAAATGCGTTGGCGATGTCGAGACTAATCGCCAACGACCCCCCACCCCGGGAGACCGCCCGGTCCGCGAGGGCATGGACGTGGTCGATCGCATCAAGCGTCGACCGGCCCTCGCGGAAACCGTATTGGCAGCCAGCGAACTACATACTCCCGTCGGACAGGCCCCTCGACACGTGGGCAGCGAGCACACGCTCGAAGAGCTTGCCCGCCTCGTCGAGGAGGCAGATTGGCCGATACGCGGAGGGCAAATCTGCGGGCATTCCCTTTTTCGGGATAAGGACCATCCGGGCCTGCTTTCAGGCCAGCGGAACCCGCCTCGAATCTAGGCAGCCGTCGAACAGCCGCCTGAGCCGGGGACTCAGGACGCGCAGCGCCAAAGCGAGCGCCCGCCCAGGGATGCCGTCGGGCCCTGGTGCTGTATTCCTGGCCACTATTCGCCCGACGGCCATCCCGAGCTCCCCCTCGGTGACCCGCAGGTCGGCGGACCAGTTACTGACCTCCGCCGGCAGGAGCGGCAGCGGACCCTCCTCCGGATCTACCGGAAAGAGGGTATCCACGACACGCTCCAGAACGGGGGGGGGGGTCGAGGGATTCCGTGACAGGGGGGGGGCGGCCGGGCGCATGCGGCCCAGCACAATGCAGTGGGGCCGCCCCCATGGATCCTTGTCCAGAGTCCCGAGGAGCTCTTCCCAGGCGCTTGCCTTGGCCCTCCTGGGTCACGGTTCCGTCTCCGGCGGGCCCTCGTGAAGCGACGTCGCGCCGCGCTGCATGTAGCACTCAGCGCGGCAATCTCGTTGCTCCACCAGTAAGCGGCATGCCTCGGGAGCTTCTTGGCTCGGGGCATGGCGGCGTCGCACACCGCCGTCAATAACTCCCGAAACCAGTCAGCTTCCCGATCGACGTACGCGACCGGTCCAGTTGGGGCATCCGACCAGAACGCGGCGAGGGCGGCCGCCATCAGGGCGTCCTTCTCCAAGCGCTTCAGCGCCCATCTGCGCGGCGGTCGGCCCGGCGCGGGTCCACGAGCGGGATGGTACTGAGGGGCAGCGGAGACATCCATAAGGATGTAGAGGTGGTCACTGAGAGACTCCACCTCCTCCGCTACCCTCCATCCCGACACGAGACGCGCGGCGGCAGGCGTCGCCCACGACAAGTCGACGATCGACTCGCCCTGCCACCGCACGCACGTGCTTACGGACGCCCGGTTAAGCAGTCGGAGGTCCGCGCTCGCCGCCCACTCCAGCACTGCCCGACCCCTCGCGTCCGTTGCTGGGCCACCCCACGCCGTGGACTTGGCGTTGAAGTTGCCCAGCACGAGCGTTCGGGCTACTGGAGAGCGGGACAATGCGTCCCGGACCCCGTCTAGCAGCCACTCGAACGCCGCGAGGGGGGCACTCGGAGGGGTGTAGACCCCGATCAGGGCCAGGCCGCCGCACACTGCCCCGATGAACCCGTCGCCGCGGGCGAACAGGCGGAGGGCAGCGGTGTTGCCGCCCACTATCACCACGGAGCCCGACGCGTCGGCCATTTAGTTCGGGCGGTCGGCGACGCGATATGGCTCCGCGGCGACCGCCAACCCCACACCTAACTCGGCCAGGCAGTGGATAAATGAGTCCTGCGCCATGGCCAAGTGGTTGAGGTTGGCTTGGAGAATCCGGACCGGGGGCATGAACTTTAGGCCATGTTCATGGCCTCCCCCGGGCCAGATCCTCCCTCCATCGCAGCCGGCGCATCTGCCGCCGGTCAATTGACCGACGTAGATTCGCCCGAACTCAAGGTCGTCACGCGAGCCCTCCTCCCCTGCTTTGGCGGTGGAGGGGCACATTTTTTGGCCCCGAGCCGGTGATCGGCTGGCCTGCCCAGGTCAGCACAGACCGGGCAGCGCATGGGCGCCGTGCACTCACGTGCCCGGTGGTCCGCAGCGGCGCACCTGTAGCACCGGTCCCCGCGGTCCGCCTCGAGGGGGCATTTCTGCTGCACGTGCCCGAACTCCAGGCACCTGAAGCATCGGAGGGCTCGCGCGGGCAAGGCCTCCACTCAGGCGGACGACCAGCCGACGAGCAGGCGGCCAGCCGCCAGGAGGGCCCTCATGGCAGCCGTCGGGCAGCGGAGCCAGACGGTGCCCAGCCCGGACCCGGAACGCCGGATGATGCCAGTTTGGACCTCGTTCACCGGGCACCCGGTTACCGCGGCAACTGCCGCCGCCACGCCGTCGGCCGTGACGGATTCGTCCAGGCCGCTAACCCGCGCCTCGGCGGATTTAATCGGCCTGGACACCCTCACGTCCGTGCCGGCGAACAGCTCCGCCAGGCGACCGGCCAGGCGGTCCGCCCCGGCAGCGCTGTCCGGGCCCGGGATCTTCAAAATGGTGGAGCCAGTCTGCCCCTTGCGGTACCGGATGCCGGTTACCCCGACATCCCGTAACCGCACGCCAGCGACCGCCTCTGCTATGACATCTGAATAGGTCATGGCGCTGCCCAGGGCGACAGTGAGGGATACCGCCGCCCTCTTCGGCGCACGCGCCGGACGAACCCGCGGCCCGGCCGGAGCTCCAGCTGGCCACGCCCCGCGAGTGCGAGAGCGTGCCGCCTCCGCACGCCTCTCATTGCGTCCGAGCACCTTCGACCATGTCTCAGGTGCCCACATGGTGTCCAGATGGATCCCACAGTCAAACATACAGATAGGTTACTTTATCTTTTGTGTACCGCTCATCATGATGTTGGATTTTTGCGAAGATTACAGGCATATAGTAATCAACGCTCGTCACGAACTCATTTTTATATGCGCGCGCAGTGATAATAATTGCATTGTTGGAGATTTCACGCTGGAACCGGAGGTCGAATTATTAGAGATACAGTGGCGAATGCCTCGCGTCGTACTGAATGATACGAATAAACTATCGTTGTTGCGAATTTTGGAAAGTGGGCAATATCAAAGCATGAGTTTTCGTTCGTGGGATCTGTACGAGTACCCTTTGTTGCAAAGTACGACAAAACATTCGTAAGCCGTTAAAACTGCGACTCAGCTGGAGAAACCACGATACATCATTTTTGCACTGCAGACTGGTCGAAAGAATATCATGTCTGAAGATGCGAGCAACTTCGATGCATGTAAATTGACTAACGTGAAACTTTATCTAAACTCTGACTTTTATCCATACGATGACTTAAATCTTGACTTTGATAGAAACAGATATGCTATTCTTTTTGATATGTATGCACGTTTTCGTAAAGCTTGTTACGGATACGACTGTTACAAAACGCTTTGCAACACGGACAACTTTTTGTTGCATGGGCCGTTTGTAGTCATCGATTGCTCGCGACAGAACGAATCAACCAAGAACGCCACCGTAGATGTGCGAATAGAATTTGATTGCAAAGAAAACGTGCCAGCAAATACTACCGCGTACTGTCTTATTTTGCATGATCGCGTCATCGAATACTGTCCATTATCCAACGTTGTGCGCAAAATCACATAAACTGCAGCATCAGCAATATTTGTAATATGTAAGAGATGGACACCTCGCATTGAGGCGTAGTTTCAAAGATATCGTCACGATGGTACCAACGTTTGTTGACATACAAGGGCTCACCGACAGAACCAGGTTTATCGTAAAGGAAGTGGCGGTGTTGAGAAAAGGTACCGTTCTCACCTATTACATTTTCAAAAGCCCCTATCCATGGAATTCACTATCGGCAGCCGATAAATCTCGTGCTTCTTGGGTGACGGCAAATTATCATGGACTGTCGCGGAAAGATAGCGGCAATAGGCGATAACGATGCATGGCCTATCGCATATGTCAAGGGAAGCCAAAAACGTGACTGGTTGAAAGATGTACTTGATAGAAATGCGAATGTAACTAATGAGACCATCGATGCTGATTACAAAGATATCGCGTATTTGAAAAATCTCGATGTTACTAATACCATGCAATGCATAAACCATGTAACGAATTGCGCTTTACAAGATGTATTTAAATTATACAACTGGTGTCTGAAATACCAGAAATAAAAAATGTATCTATTTTTTTTTGGAAATTGACTGAATTGTTAGCATTAGGTTTAGATGGAATACAGTTATCAATAAAAATAAAAAAAATAAAAAACTTGGATATATGCGTCTTTCTTTCTAACGCATTTCTTCCCATATCATATTCTCATCCGATGTAATGTTTGTCAGTCTCCCTGACAAATGCTGGTGCGTACTCAACAGTCTTTGTTTCTCGCTGGAAGATCGGTTCTTGGATCCAGTATCAAATCTTTATCATAATACTCACGAAGGATTTTATCAGTCTCCCCCGACAAATGCTGATGCGTACTCAACAGTTTTTGTTTCTCGCTTGATTGGACCGTTTGCTGTAACGTTTTCAAAGGCATTCGCAGTCTTACAGTTCTACGGACAAGGCGAGAAGTTATTTGTGAAGTGCTTTAATTTATAAAACGAAAGTAAGTGAAAAATACATATACAATAGTGACTAGTTCCTGGCGTTATCGATGCGTGAAAGTGTTGCAGAAATTTCTTAAAAATACTGGATTATTAATAGGTAGATATAGCATTTCACTAACAAATGTGTCATATTGATAACGCCACGAACTCGACAGTAAAATGGATATTCCTGAATGTGCGTGCGTGAAAAGAAATATTAAAAATATTATTTCTTTTTTCTTATAGAAATGCCTGTATACAACATCGACAACAACATTCCAGAAAACGTTGTGGAGAGTGACTTCGATGGTGTATTGTCTGAGGAGCACCCCGAGGCGTATAGGTACCTCCTGTCACTGGAGATCATGCGGGGACTGGAGGCGGCATTCGTCATCCCGGAGGCGGATAATTCCTTCCGCCGCCGAATCTGCGCCTCGTGTTGGTGGGAGCTCCCGCCGGAGGAGAGGGTACTCCACCCACCATCGCGCATCTGGCGATGTAGGAGACAATTATACATGTGTGCACCTGCGGCGCGGTGCCTCGTATCGCGGGACATTTCGTGTTTACGCCGATGGACGACTTTGCATTAAGACGGGGGAAACACGTTGATATCGCATAGTTTTTTATTTAATTTGTATTCTTTTATTTTATTTTTGTTTGTATTTTTATTTCATATTTTTTATTATATCAACGAGTTTGTCTCCGTCTTAATGCAAAGAGGTTCATTATTTTATATCATTTTATTTTATTTTATTTTATTATAGTTTTTTATTTCATTCTTTATTATAGTTTTTTAAATGTATATATATATAATATATAAATGTATATATATATTAATCATTTTTTATTATAGTTTTATATTTTATATATTTATCATTTCTTTTATTTTCATATATCTTTTATTATTTTTATTTCATTTTTGTATTATAGTTGATTAGTTTTATTTCATATTATCATTTTTCATATCATTTTGTTATATATATAGTTTTTAAATATATTTTTATATTAATTATCATCTATACTGTTTCTTTAATAGCTAGTTCTCGAGAAATTGTATCGTGCAAATAAAAAATTTGCTGCCGGATTGTAATTTGCCAATTTTGCGTATTGGATCTTCTGCTCGAGGCCATCGTTGCGAGACGTTCCTACCGATGGCTGCGTCAAAGATTGTAATGTAATATTATATGTTGCACGGGGCATGAGTGCGAGGAAGAAAAATACTTGGAGCGCGAGAGAGAGAGGGGAACCCGCGATGCCCGCAACGATGCCCCCACTCCTGCGCGCGAAGGGGATGGTTTCCCCTCCCTTACGGCGTGCGCGCTTATATCCCGCGAAGACAACGAGAATGGTTTCCCCTTCCGTTACAGCATGCGCGTTTATTTCTTTATATGAACCATTTGCTTTTTCCTTTCTTACCGATCACTGATAATTACCGACCGGTAGTGTCCCCCTCTACCTTAACGACCGTAGGTAATATATGCATCCTACCTTACCAACCGTATGTAATAATTACCGACCTTTCACCACTCGTGCCCTCTCCTCCCACTCCCTCTCGCCCTCGGTTCCCCCCTCCCCCGCTCATCCCTCGGAGCTCCTGAGTTAGAACCGGTCTCTCTTTACTACTACTGAGAATTGTACGGGACCTGTAGCTGCCACTTAACATTTAGTAGAACCGTTGTATTCTCGTACTTCGCGATAAAGCAACCGAATCCGCGGTTCACGATAGTGAATAAGCCGCGGCCGTACCGTGGTCGTATCAGGGGCACATGATGTAGCAAGAAGTAGATCGCTCGCTTCGCTCCCGTAGCTGTTATCGCTTAGGTTCTCTCTTACTTGCTAAACGCTTCTCAGTCTAAGATATAGGGTAACGTTCGAATATACAAATACTACATCCCCGGGCTGGCCACGCGTTCCAGGCCGTACAGCCGGCGGCTCCGCAGCCGCAGAACCACCAGCAGCCCCACGCTCCGCCACGGTCTCACGGCGCCTCCTCCATTTCTTCGAAGAGGTACCCGGAGTCCTGGCCGGATCGGGGGCCTCCGTAAGCGCCGACCGTGAGGATAACCCGCGGCGGGCGCAGTCGCTCCCGGTGCGGGCGCCAACGCAGCGGGCACCAGAGACGGGACCCCGCCTGATTTCGCCCACATACGCGCGGGCGCTCCTCAATCTCGTCACACAGGTGACGGATGAGGCCCTTCACGTCAGCGCCCGTCGGCAAGGCCGCAGGGGAAGCGGAGGCTCGTGAAGATAGCGGGGCCCGTACTGCTCGGGACGAGGCATCCGGTACGGTCCCGCGAGCCAGCCGGACCTCGAGCTCTGCGACGCGACTGCGGTGCTCCGCGACCGTCGTCTTCAGCTCCTCCTACCTTTCTGATACCTTTGTGCGCTGGGTCTGCTCGACTGCGGTGGACTTTATTGTCAGCGTCGCAAGTCGAAGCTGGCGCAGCAGCGAGCCCTTAAGATTATTCGAGCACTGGGCGACTTTGTGGATCGCGTCCAGCGACTTAAAAACTTTGCCCCCCGTTCGGAGGTGGGCGCGTGGCGCATTTCTGCGGCCAGCTCCCTCTCTTCCTTGAAAAATTTACCGGACTTCGCAGTCGATGCCCTGCGTGAAGGTGGGGCCATTGAGGGGCCTCCAGTGTTAGGCTCCGTCTGAAGATCTGACTCCAAAACCTGGAGCTCTAGGAGTCGTCGCTTCGCCTCGGCGAGGGCGAAAGAGTCATCCGCTGTAGGCGGGCGGCCCCTCTTGCGCGCACTCATGAAGGACCTGCTGGACAAGGCCGACACAACGGAGCCTGTCGAGGCGTCCGAGTCGGTACCGTCAGCTATCAGGTCCTCCCCTGACCCTATTCGTCGCCCGGCTCGCAGCCGACGACTCTCCAGCCTTTCAACCCGCATAACGGCCCGAGGGAGAAGAGTGCCATCGCGCGTCCCGACACCTGAAACAGACGCCGCAACAGAGGGTTTTCTTTAAGCAGACACCTCCTCACCAGACGCATAGCTGAACCCAGGGGCCTGGTGATGCACTCTAGAGTTCTCCTAATCGTAGGTTAACGACGCGGGGGAGTCTGATCGACTACTCCTTACAGTAAACGTAACTTCCGTTCGTGTCCATTGTCATTGTGTAAGATGCCCCATTGCGTGTAGGCACCGTACCCGGAGCTCCTTCTCAGTTGTCATGTCGTCAGCAAGGAATCCGGCCTGTTGCCATCTCACCGCGTTCGCCCTCCGCATCCAGCAGGTCAGTTCTCGCAAGCGAGCTCCGACTTCTGAAACGGAGGCCCAGGGGCACCACGAGGAGGTACAGTGAGTGGACTTGAGCCGGTTGGGCCCCCCACTTCACCGAAGTTCCCCTCACTTGACGAGCAAGCTCGACCGGGTATCGATGGAACATCAGTTCTATCAAGGTTCTCGACCGGGTATCGTGACCCGTGGGGACGTTCCTACCGGATCGTCATGGGGCGCCTGCGATCACCGGCGCCTCCGGTTACAGAGAGCGTGAACCGGCGTGCTCGAGCTCGTCGTCGATGCCCTCTTTCCGGATGATCCGGAGGAACGACGGACGGCCGTGCGAGCGGACCGGATCATTTGGTCCGCCAACAACGGGGTCACCAAAAAGGAGCTCGTCGAGGCCGTCGCTAAGCTCGAGGCCCACAATACGGTCCCGGGCCCTGACAGCATTGCCGGCCGGGCCTGGGTAATCGCCCTGCGCGTTCTTGGGCCCGGCTTCAGGCAGCTGCTGGACGGTTGTCTGAGGTTGGGGCGCGTGTCGCGACAGTGGAAGCGGGCGAGGCTCGTCCTTGTCTCAAAGAAGGGTAAGCCCGCGGGCTCCCCCTCCGCGTACTGGCCCATTGCTTGTTGGACGAAAGCTTTTAGAGCGTGTAATCACTGCCCACCTGTCCTGCGGCGGTGAGCTTGCCTTGGCCGAATGCCAGTATGGCTTTCGCGGTGGCCACGGGGTGGCCCTAGGGGTGTCTTTGGACATCTCCAACGCGTTTAACATCCCTTTTTTTTTTACGTGGGGGAAATGCTTTATGCATACCCCGTCCCCCTTGGGGAAGGGACGTGGTTATGTGGGACTTGCCGGCGGATCGGCGCCCTTGCAGGACGGTATCCGCAAGCGTGACCACTAAAAAACCCCACTGTAAGCTCCCTGAGCTAATAGGGAGGTGGACGGGATCTCGTAAACGAATGCAACCGACCACCTCCCAAACCATGACAACAAAGGCCCCATCCCGGGGGAAGAGAAGCTTCCCCCTACGAACTCCTATTTTAATAGGACATCGCACGGGTCACCCATACGATGTACCTCCTACCAAGGATCGCTCGGCTGGACAGCACAAGCCCCAGCTTGCACCGCCCGCGGTCCCTGGAGACTCCCTCCATCGCTCGGACCGAGTGGCCCCAAGATAAGTAACAAACCCGGATCCACAGGAGCAGTTGAAGGACCGACCCCTGCGGGACACCGCGGTGCATCTTCTCTCTCTTTGCATACGATTGCACCGGCCCGGATACTCGAACCACCTGTCCGACAGGTAGGCCCCCCCCCCCTTTTTTTTAACGCGAGGAAATGCGTTTACGTACACCCCCTCAAATGGGGGGGGGGGTAGTGTGGGACTCGCCCCTTGATTTGATATCAAGGGGAATACCCACTAAGACCTCACGGTGGCCGGTAGCGGAATGGGCATGAAGGTGTCGGGGGCCGTGGGTGGACCGAGCGGGAGCTCGGGAAGCCCATATAGGCGGCCCCGGGGATAGCGACACTGGGCGGGTCCCTCCGCCCGTGGTTTTATAGAGTAGGGCGTGGGGGAGGTTAACACCCTCCCCCCGCGATTCATTGTAGCTGGGAAGTGTCCTGTTGAGTATTCGCGTGACCCAGGCGCTCCCCATGTAGTTTAGGCGGAAGTGGGGTTTTAGTGAGTAGCCATCGGGGCTCCCATCCTCGATGGTAGTCCCGCGTACCCACGATAAAAAAAAAAAAAGGTGCTGCGCGGAGTCGACCTCCGCGCCGCACTGGTGGCACACGGGCGACTCCTTGGCCCCCACCTTGTGGAGGTACTCACCGAAACAACCATGTCCGGTGAGCACCTGAGTGAGCCTTTTTTTTTTTTTGTTTTCCGAGGAGGAGGTAATCTTCAAAGCACATCCCCCAGGTGTTGTTGGCGAAAACCTCCACCTCGGCCTCCCGGGGCAGGACTGTACCGAAGGTAATACTTTGTCCCGGGAGGACCACCGAGTTTTTCTCGGCGGCTGCCTTCCATTGAGTCCTCCATGGGGGGGGGGGTCTAACTTCCACGATAGACCTCTGCCCTGTCGAAGGGTAGGGGCCATTCTCGATCGGTCAGACTTCACCCCGCCCGGTATTAGGGTGCAAGGCCACCCCCACTAAACGGGGAAGTCCGCCCGCCAACCCCAATTGGGTCCGGGCCAAAATGGGGATCTCTTGTCGAGGTAGCTGTAGTGCAATGCTGCCTCCCCCCTAGCGCCATGACCCCCTGGCAACATCTACTGGGGGGCGGCCCCTCCTAGGTGCTCGCCAAAGGTCCTCATCCCACTGTCTAGCAGACGGCAGGGAATCACAATGCCCCACGAGCGGGTGGCACCCTGGGCAACACCTAGTGCACAAACCAGAGTCCCCCCCCCTGCACGCTCAGCCGTTCCAGGCGTGGGAGGTACGATGATATGTGCCGACCCGAGGTCCTGCAAGGGAGACGTATCTAACAAATAAAATAAAATAAATAATTGAATAAAAAGCCGGGGCCTGTCGAAAGCATAAAAGATTGTCACTGGATAAAAAATTTAACATGTCAGAAGTATAAAATAAATAAATAAATAAAAACCATTCTGTAAAACCCATTTTGTGAAACCCACCGCAGTTCGGGGGTCCTACCCTGTAGGACCCCCCTCCCCCCATTACGGGGGAGGTCTAGAAATTAAAACTATCGGGACCCATCCCGCGGATATCCCGCGGATATCCCACGCGCACCAGGCGCACGCAAGCCACTCCTCACGCTCTAGTTGACGCTCGTAGGCAGCCTTAGCGGTAAGGACCTTCGTGATGAAGGTCTCCACTGCCATCCAGGCCTGCCTACTACGCGTCACCAACACCCCCATCCTCCGAAGCGAGAGGGGCTCGCCGTCACCCAAGTCGATTTCGAGGGTCAGCCTCTCCGCTACCCAGCGGTCCCAATGGACAACCGTATGTTCCACCGTGTCTGAGACCCCACAGCCGTACCAACATACCGGGGACGGGGCCTTCCGCAACCGGAATCGGTATACGTTGAAAACCCCGTGCCCCGTTGGTGCCTGGGTTATGAAATAGTTTACCTGGCCGTAGGGCCTCCCCATCTAAGCCCGTATGTCCGAGATCCACTGATGGGTGACACGGTGAGCACTGCTGGCGTCCCACTCGGACTGCCATTTATCAATGATGTCTCTTTTGACCTCCTCGACAGCGGTCCGGAGTTCCGCTTCAGAGGGCGGTCGCGGTCCGGTTCCGCCGACCTCGAGAACCCCAAACACTCGAGCCCGCTTCTCGATCTTCAAGAAGATGGGCAGTATACCGGCGATTACCAGGAGAGCGTCGTTAGGCACAGTCCGGTACGCCTTACATACCCGGATCAGCCCCGCCCGTTGGGCAGAGATCATCTTTTGTCGTCGGGCCGCTATACGCATCGCCCCAGCCCATATGGAGGATGCGTACAGCAGCACCGACTCCATGACCGCGTAATATAACGCGCTGACCCGTTGGCCTGGGCCGCCGATGTTCGGCATAATCCAGGCTAGCGCGTACATCATCCGGGTGGCCTTGGAGGTGACCCTCTCGATGTGTTTTTTAAAATTGTGTGACCTATCGAATGTCACTTACAAGTAGGTGAATTTGGTCGTCGGAGAGATCAACTGGCCACCAACTGGAACCAGTAACGGGGGGCCCAACCATTTACGGTTGCCCATGAACACCTCGGTTTTCTCCGGGGAGATTATGAGCTTTGTGGACGCCATCCATTCCTCCAGGGACCGCGTGCATACCTGGATCTTATGATCCAGTGATCCGCGGTCCGAGTCAGTCCCAACTACGAGGATGTCGTCGGCGTACCCAACGATTGAGCACCCCCTCGGAAGGCGGAGGCCCAGCACGCCATCGTAGAAAATATTCCACAATAGCGGGCCGGGCACAGAGCCCTGCAGGACTCCGCCGATGATATGACGGCGCCCCTCACCCTCCGCGGTCTCATAGTAGATATACCTACTTGGGAGCTATGCCCCCAGTGCCTTACGAAGGTAAAGCGGGACTCCGCGGCCACAGACATTTCTCATGAGCAACTCCCATGAGAGGGAATTAAATGCGTTTTTAACGTCCAGGGCGATCAGGACGCTGTACCGCTGGTGCTGCTTTGCAGCTTCAGCCAGCGCCAGAACGTGCCTTATCGCCTGGAGCGTGTTCCTGCCCGCACGGAAGCCGTACTGATGTCTGTTGAGTCCGTGCCGCCCTATCGCTTGCTCCAATCTCTGCTTGGCCACGTTCTCCTACACCTTCGCAAGGTGACCGATAAAGCACAAGGGACGATACGCGGAGGGGGAAGCAGGGTCCTTCCCCGCCTTCCTAACCAGGACCAGTCGTTGGTTCCTCCAGCGTTGCGGAACTTGGGCATGCCGTAAGAAACCGTCAAAGATCGCTCTCAGCAGCTCAGCGTTTAACTTGGCCATCTCGGATGTAACTCTATCCTGGACGTTGTCGAGGCCCGGCGCCTTTCCTAGGTGTGTAGCCCCTAACGCGCACTTTAGTTCTTCCTCGGTGACGGGGGGAATCGGCCGCTCGATGAATCCACCCAGGTCGCGGCCATTTCTCTGAAACAAGAAGGGCCAGCACTGTACAAGGGGGGAGACCCAGCCGGTCGAAGAACTCCGCAAGGACGAGGCCCTTGACATCCAGCACCCTAAAGCCCTAAGCCGGGGACTTCGCGTTGAAGTCCCCGGCGACCATAAGGCGTCGGGGCCCACCGCGCAGGAACCCCTCCATGAGTTGCAATCTGTCCGCCAGGGCTGTATGATCCAGCCTCGGCGTATAGTAGCTGCTGGCGACCAGCACATCGCGGAATATTTTTTTTTTCTTTTTTTAAGTGAGGAAATGCGTTTACGCATGCCCCCTCATAAGGAGGAGGTAGTGTAGGACTTGCCCCTTGATTTGATATCAAGGGGACTACCCACTAAAACCTCACGGTGGCCGGCCACGGCGCATTGGGGAGGGGCACCGGGATCTCTTACGAACGCTACCGGTGCCCCCCTGCGCATCCCCCCCCCCCCAACGAAGGAAGGAGTGCCGTCTCCGGTGGGGAGTGAATACCTCCCTACCTGACCGCGGGTGCCACAGCCCGCGGTCTCGCCTGTCCTTTTTAGTCGCCTCTTACGACAAGCAGGGATTATTGTGGGCATATTCTGTTCCCCGACCCACAGGGAAAGCACATCGCGGACCATAATCGCCACGTACCCGTCGCCAGCCCCACCGAGGCCGACCACCTGCCGCCAGCCGCCAAATCCGTTAACCCAGATGGCGGCCTTACGTGAGAGGTCTACTCGCCAACCCGGGCGGATCTCATAAAGTTCCGAGACGAGGACGACATCAGCCTTAAGCCGTTCCGCCGTCCTAGCCAGCAGGTCCTGCGCCATCCTGCAGTTATTTAGGTTCACCTGCAGGACGCGCATCACTCGCTCGAACGCGCCGAAACCCCCACGCTCCTCCGCAGGGACTCCGCGTACTTGGAACATGCCCACGATCCCGCAATGTGGGAAACCCTATTAGGGGACGTCCCATTCTCGGCGCATAGCCGGCAGCGCGGGAGAGCCTCGCACGAATTCTCGTGCCCTGGCTGCCCGCACCTTCAGCACAACGCCTCCTCCTCCTTACAGGAGTTGCTCATGTGCCCGAGGGCGTGGCACTTGTAACACCGGGTGACGGTAGGATCCACCCGCATTCTGGCCCCCATAAAGCTAATGCGGATGGTCCCCCTCGCCTCCATCTTCGAAGCCTACTTTTGCGAGACCTCCAACTTCGCTACCTGCATCCCCCAGGAGGTGGGCGCGTGAGCCTCTACGTGAGTTGCCCGTCCTGGCGGTCCAGCCAAGCATCGAACTTTGGCAGGACCGCCCCCACCGCACGCTGTCGGGCGGCGCCGCTCTCCTGGAGCTGGAGCCGCCACTTTTCGCGGGCAAGCTGCCATCTCTGGCGTCGGTACACCACGACTGCCTCATCCTGTGGATCGTCTCTGTTCTGGCGGAGGTCTTGCAGACGCCGATACACATCGGCGTGTGCCATCGCCTGGAATTCGAACGGGACGGCCCTGGCCAGGACGGACGCCGCCTCATGGGAGATCGTGCGATACCCCCGCGCGATTCTGATGGTCATGTGCCGCTGCACGCGCCGCAGCAGATGCCGACCACGACAGCAGGCCACCAGATCGTGCGCCCACACGGGAGACCCATATAGGGCCATCGATCGCACGACTCCCAGGTAGGGGCGGCGGAACCTTTTTTTCCGGCCCCCTGAGGTTGGGCAAGAGACGACTTAACAGGGTCGTCACAGCCTCAATTTGGGAGACCAGGCGGTCAAGTGCCACTCAAACCGCCAGCGGCTGTCCAGGTCGAGGCCCAGGTACTGTATGCGGCCCTCGACGCCGACATCCGCATCGCCCACACGTCCAGGTCTGGGGGACCCGCCGCGACAGAGGTAGTCCATGGAACATGAACACCTCCGTCTTCTGCGGCGAGATCTGGAGCTCCAGAGCCCGGATTCTTGCGATTACAATTGCAATCCTCAGTTCCGCCAGCCTGTGGACCATGGGCCTGTCCCGACCCACCGCGATGATCAATGTGTCGTCTGCATAGCAGACCACAAAGACACCGGGTGGGAGGAACCCGCGCAACCAGGTAGTCCCCCAACGTTACCCGGAGGTAGGGGCCCACGCGAAAGAATTCCAGAGCCCCGGCCACCTAATCCCAGGGCAGGGTGTTGAAGGCGTTGGTGATATCAAGACTCACCGCCAACAACACTCGAACCCGGGCGACGGCCTCGGCCGGGAGGGAGGCGAAACGGCCAATAACATCGACTGTCGAGTGTCCCCTCCGAAAGCCATACTGGCTGTCGTTCAGTGAGGGACCATCACGGAACAGGTGCTCGATGAGGCGGTCCGCAAGGATCTTCTCGAAGACTTTTGCCGCCTCGTCGAGGAGACATAAAGGCCGGTACGCGAAGGGGGAGTCGGCGGGCCTTCCATCCTTTCGGAGAAGGACCAGCCTGGCTATCTTCCATTCCCTGGGGAAGGCCCACCGGCTCAGACAGGTGTTTAGAACTTGTATTAGAACCGGGGCAATGACGTCTAACATCAAGACCAGAATCGGCCCGGGAACCCCAACGAGACCAGGGGCTTTCTTGCCCCCCTCCCGGATTCGCCGGACACCCCGGAATAGCTCCCTCATCGTGACCCCGAATTCGTCGGTTCAGTTAAACCGGACCTGACGTGGCGGGTGTTTACCTCCACTTCCCCCACTATGGGGGGGGGGGGGGGGAAAGTGTAGCTGTGACCCGCCCCAAGAACTCAGGGTCCAACGTCTCCGTCACGGAAGGCGCCCATTGGCGGAGCTTGCCCAGCACCGCCTTGTACGGGCACCCCCACGGGTCCCTATCAAGTGTAACCAGGTGCTCATCCCAAGGCCTTGGCCTTGGCAGCAGCTACCTCACGTCGTCTCGACGTTGCCCCCTCGGAAGGCGGCGCCGAGCGCGGGTGTACCGGCGTCGGGCGAGAACACAAGCGTCCCTTATTTTCGCTATCTAGCCAGACCATTAGTACACGGACCTCTTCTGGTGGCGGCCACTAGTCCGAGGCATCAAGGCGTCACAAATAGACTCCACGAGACCTCGGAACCAGTCCACCCCTTCGTCTGGTCCGCGCTCCCTGACTTCCGGCCAGGAATAGGCGAGAGCCACGGCTCTCAGGACGTCCTTGTCCAGTCGCTTCAGCGCCCATCTCTTTGGCGCTAAAGGGATGCCATTCGCCCATTGGGGCATGTCCGCCGACGTGGTGACATCCACCTCCATCGTAATATGGAGGTGGTCGGAGAGGGATTCCCATTCCGTAGCCACCCGCCAAGCGGACACACGGTGCACGGCTGCGGGGATAGCCCATGTCAGATCTATAATGGACCACCCATTCCACCGCAAGCACGTGGCAACGGAGCCCTGGTGGATCAACCGGAGCTCCAATCCCTCAGCCCAATCCTCGAGGGTCGCACCGCGAGGGGTGTTCCTGGGGTTGGCCCACGTGTTGGACTTCGCATTAAAGTCGCCCAAGACCAGCAGTGGACTAGCTGTATGGGGCGAAATACACGTCCCCAGCCGGTCCAAGTACCCCTCGAATCCGGCGAGACCACAATTTGGCGACACATAGCATCCCGCGACCAGAAACCTTCCCCATTTAATTAAAATCATCTCCCGACTTCGTTCGACCACGGAGCCGGGAGGAAATTCGGCGCCTACTCGTCGCCAGATTGCCACCGAGCCCCCGACGCCCCCTTCTCAAGGGGGGGAATCTGGGATATCGTAGGGCTAAGTGACAACGGCCAACCCGACCTGCCGCTCAGCCAGACCCTGGACGAACATGTCCTGGGCCCAGCGCGAGTGGTTCAAGTTGCTGAGGGTAACCAGGAGCCTCTGCGACATTATGGCGTTGCAGACGCCCCCGTCCCCGCAGCCTCAGGCCACGCCGGATTAACAGGAGGTGCGTCCACCTCCATCGCGGTAACCACTACGGAAGGGGAGGGGGTTACCGAGACAGGTGCCGCCTCCCCTTCCTCCGCCGCCGAAACGCCGGAGTTCCCCCTTCCCCCGATGTCCCGGCTCCTTCTTGGTGGCGGGGAGCATCCCTTGCTCTCGGCTTTGTGCCCGGCGGGCTTCCCCAGCTCCTTACAAACGGGACACTGGGGAGCCGCGGTGCACACTTTGACCCTGTGACCAGCCGACCCGCACTTGCAGCACTGGCCAGCTCGACCCACATGATGTGGACGGTGTCCGTAACGCCGGCCGCGCCTCCACCCTCTCCAAAAAAACACTAGGTACCCTAGTGCCGTGCTCCCCAACGAGTCCACCCCTGCTCTCACCAGGCGACCTGGCTATAAGGCTTCCTCTATTTGTTAATTGAATAATGTCTATGATTTCAAGTTTACCAGCGAATCGTGCGCGGTGGGGCGGGCCGCAGAACGAGATCGGGTGTACGTGGCCCCCGAATAGGTGGAGCCTTCATCGATGTCCAGGACCGGCACAAGTATCTCGGCATGGACATCGATAGCCGCTGGCGCTTCAAAGGATACTTCGACCGCCTGGTCCTCCGAGTGGAGGGGGTAGCGACCATGCTTGATCGCCTCATGCCTAACCTCGGGGGACCGCACGAGGGAGTGCGCCGCCTCTATGTGGGAGTGGTACGGGCCGTGGCCCTATACGGCTGTCCCTGAAGAAGTGCCGTCGTAGCCGGCACACACTCCGCCGCCCGAAAGCGTACCGTCGGCGCGGTCCTGGCCAATTTCGACAGTTGGCTGGACTGCGGGCATGGCGGGCTCACCTTCCGGCTCACGCAGGTGTTCACCGGGTACGGTTGCTTTGGTGAGTACCTCCATAACATGGATGCTGAGGCGACGCCCGAGTGCCACCAATGTGGGTCTGTGCTGGACACGACCCAACACACGTTGGAAAAGTGCCCGTTCTTTGCTGGTTAAAGGCGGGCGTTCCAAATGGAGATAGACTGGGACCTCTCGCTGCCGGCCGTCGTTGCGGCCATGGTCGACAGCGAGAGATCGTGGAAAGCGGTGGCCTCCTTCTGCGAGGCAGTCATCTCGCAGAAGGAGACAGACGAGCGGGAACGGGAGCTTGCCGATCCCGCTCGTCAAGAGAGAAAGCGGATAAGGAGGCGTGGAGGTGGCGGGAAGCCGCCCCTTCAGCCGATACCCTCCCTGGTGGAGGGGTCGGCACCGCAGGGACCAGAGCCACGTGAGTTGCTCGCCGCTTGCCGACCGCCCTAATCGAGGGCGGCCAGTGCGCGGAGACAGCTCCGCGCCCGCATGCCTAACATGGGGTCACAGTCATGGTGACCCCAACGTGTTGCGTGCGGGGACGCGAAGGGCTAGACGGTTGGCGGTAGGGATTCGCCGCCGTCGTCGTGACCAGTCCCAGAGCGGTCGGCGCCGGGGTATGGCCCCTTGGAGCTGACAGAACGGTGTAGGGCGGGGAGTGGGTGTTTGGGCTCCCCACGCCGAGGTGGGCTCCACAAATATCAAGGGGAGCCTGGGCGCGGCGGCCGTGGTGGAATTCGTAGGGCCGGGGAGGTTCGCTTCCCCGTCTTGGAGAGAGCCCATGGTCGCTGTGTTGCCCGATGTTGGCCATCGGGGGGGTTTTAGTGGATATACCCGTGGGTGACGTTTTTCGCCTGCGAGGAGTCCCAGACTACCCGGCGGAAGTCCCTACATCCGTCGGGTGTGCGTAATGCATTTCCTCCCCCCCCTTCCGTTATAAAAAAAAGGGTTCTAGGCCGAGCATGACTATCCAGATGAGAACCTTTCAGCCCTCGCGCCCCCAATGAACCCATCCTTGCCTAACATAGTCAATTAGCAAAACCCTCTTTTCTTTAAACTGTTCTTGTATACATTCTTATCTTTTTTGTCCCATCTTCTTTGTTTCCAGGGTATTATCTATCCATTTTTTAAATGGCAAATTATATGAAATATGTAAAAAACGTTCGAAGGATCGATTTCAAGCATGAAGCGATGACAGTTCAAAAGAATAATTTCCGTCGTACAAGGCTTAGAATTGACAAGGTCCAGATTATTCATTTCAGTTGGCAAGGCATTGCATATATAGTAACACATTGCTGATTTCGTATTTGTCATGGCATTACAAATTTTATTGTCTACCATGGTTAAAGTCATGGCATACTCTATAGAAATTTTTATTTGAAGTGGTCTTAAGGTTTGAATTTCATTGTTTATTCGATAGATCTCCTTTTCTATTGTTTCTTGTGATTCTTTTATGAATTCAAATTTAATAGGCCTGTAAAACCATGATGACTGATACGTATACAGAAACTCTCCGTTTTTTAGAAGCTCGCGGTCATTAATTTTATTTTATCTACCCGTCTGGAATTTAGAGCTCAGTCTCCGTAGAGTGCATTCTGCAGCTGCATCCTCTTAATATCATTTTAAGACTCGCGTTGCGTGGAAAATTCCTTATCTACAGTTTCCCAGGGATCACAACTGCCCACCTCCGAGCAACGAAAATCCTAACCGTAAGATTTCCAAATACGGAAATCACCGATTGATCCCCACCAATATTTAGGGGTATATAAACCCACGATATTCGTTGTTTAGGGGATTAGAACGATAGAGTTACGTCGAGTCACATCACGTCGATCGTTGTAGAGTGTGCTTTAATGAGATCGGGCTTGAGTTTCCCTTTCGATCAAGTTAACTTTATAGATCCATGAAAACAGTTTATATCTATTACGACAATTAGAATCACACTCGACCCCCGCATCGCCAGTGCGTCAACACCGTGAAACTTAATGGTAATTTCTACTTTCAATACACACAACCGCGACAACACAACACTTCACAATTATAATTAGTATAGTTATTTTGAATATATTATCTTTTGTTTAAACTTAAAGGTTTCCTAAGTCAATTACCAAACCCTAACGATATAATAAGCAATCCTAGCCTGTGTAACGATCCCACAACATCATAACTTTGCCGCTCGAGTTATTATTAGATTAAATTAATAAGTTGCGAGGCTTTATTCGCGACACGTAATATACATGAACGATACGATTCAAGCTCTGTGTATTCAACCCGAACTCTTAATCTAACCTATCCTGCGGTTACCCTTCACTGGGAGATACCAATTCCTGCAGCAATCTGACTCCGCGTCAGAGGCGTCTGCATTTGTCTCCAGTAACCAAGACAACCAAACACCCAAACCTACGGTTACCCTACATCGGGAGATGCCGAATTCTGCAACTATCTGACCGCGTCAGAGTCGTCGGCATTGTCTAATCTGTCCTCAGTCTTCGGCACCATTGATATACACTAATTAATCGTATTGCTCCAATTCTCAAATCTAACTCACTCGCTGGGCTCACACGCGCGTCGCCATCGCCCTGGCTCGTAACATGACGATGGGCAAGGATTTATCCATATGTTTTAAGAAGTCATTTTTTTTTTAATTTTAGCGGAATAATACTTGAAACTGCTTGTATCTGTTTATACCTTTGCTGCCCTGCAGCTCCATCACATTTCCAATTACTCGTTAATATAAATTCAGAATTTCCACTTATATTTCCCATATTTTTTAATATTTTAGTTGCCGTATGATCTAATAAGCTTTGTAGGTGTGCTTTGGCATAGCTTTCACTTACCTGGATGGAGTTCTTTGTTGGATAGCAATATTTTGTCTGTATTTTTTTTGTCTGCATCATTTCAAGAAATACGAAGGCCACGGGTTGTTATTCGATTTAATACATTCATTTCTAACGATAGTATATTGATGTTTCGAAAAATCTGCAGATACAAATATGCTCAACGCTTTTTCTGCTGTAAATATATTTCTTTTGAGCTCTCTTTTTTGAACATAGTTTCTACATTTCGATTTTCTAATAAATATTGTAAAACGCGTGATTGTTTATGCATTCCATGCTTTGGGAGACTCATTTTTGCCACACTGAGTAGTTCTTGCAAAGAAACACTATTCACTAAAGATTTTCTTCTTCGAATTTTTTCCCTTCTACTGCACTGAGAGTATAATTTTGTCCTTTTGTAAATTTGGACAATCGACTGTTTTGTTGCTCCTGGTTCCCATCTTTACGAACTTGATGGAATTTGTGCCAATATATCATTTGGATTCATAAAATCCTTCTCCAACCAAGTCTTATTTCGCTTTAGAAATTGCAGTTCTAAGTAATGTGATTGCATCCATTTTATCTTTAATTTTGACGTAAATTTTTGTAAACTTATTTTCAATAATTCGAAGTTTCTGCTGAAATATCGACATTTGCACATATTTTCTGATATAAAAATCCGTAATCACCTATATCTCTAGACGAACTTCTTAATGTACAAAATAAATCATTATTTGTGCGGTAAGCCTCCATTGTTTAATGCAAAAAAAAAACTCTTAAGTAGCTACAGTAATGAAGAAAACGCAGAATACAAATAGTTACACACAGAATAAACGTTACTGAACTCAAAACAATATACACTAAACATAAACTACACAAAACACAAACTATAAGGGCGAATATTAAACTGAATAACACGAAAAGCTAGTCTACAGGAAAAATGTTTTGAATGTGCAGCCCACTATGCTGTTCGATGGTTCTGTTCCAACTGAATGCAGAAAAGAAATACGAAAGTTAGACTAAAACGTATCTGTACAATAATATAAACACATGAAGCGTAGAAACGTGACATTTGAGAAGTTTCAGGCAATCGTCCTGTTTTGTTACGTCCTATTTTTATATTTAACTGTACCTATTTATGCATATACACCTATAATCTAAATACCTATATAGTAGCAGGATATACTATCATTTTTATAAATATACTATTTCCATACATATTTTTATAAATGCATAATTCTTTAAATTAACCCTATTTCAATATTTAGTTCGCCACGGCCCGACACCGGGCCCGCACGCGGACCGCGCGTAAAATTACTTAACACCAACAACTTTGAATATTAATCATTCAAAAAGTTGGACGAAGATGGTTATTATTTTTATATATTATCTAAAAGAAAGTATTCTGAAAAAATTGAGATAAGTTTGAACGTGGGACAACTTGGGACGCAAAAGATATTCCTTGTTAAGTGAGAAACATATCGAAATGTTCTGTAGTACATTCAACAATACGTTCCTAGTATATTAAATATAATAACTTTAGTTGCAATTAACATTTTTTAATGGAAAATAATGCTGTTTATCGTAGAAAAGAAACGAATGAAAAAGATTAAACGAGATCGTCAAAATATCGCAAAAAAGAAATATTTCTCGAGCGACAAAAGTACTTTTGAAAATGTTCAACTTCAACAGTTCTGTATAGCTATAATTTGTAATTAATTTTATCAATTCTTTTATTTTTGAGGTCAGTGGATGTTTGAAAAACAATACCAATTGATTAGAAATCGATATGTAAAAGTTCATTTTTTGGTAAAATGTCACTAACATTTCCGATCCAGCTCACTGTGCGTCGGGGCGGTCCTGCCAAGTCTGGACGATTAGATGGACCGCCGACATGGCCACTGTTTCGGTGAGTACCTGCAAAAGGTGGGTGCGGAGGCGACAGCCGTGTGCCACCAGTGTATTGGAGGAGTGCCTGGCCTTCTCGGCGAAGAGAAGATCGGAGGATTGGGAGAGAACCGATCCTGCTCGCGCGGGGCGGAGAAAGCAGATGACGGCGGGATGGCGGATACTTGCTACACCCGCTGCTGCCAGTGGGGCTGGTCCCCGCTGAGTTCAGCTCCTCCTCTGATCGGAAACCGCAACACCTGATCCGGCTAGGGAAAGCGTTCCCGCGGGACATGAGCTGCGAGCCCAGCACTGGGCTCGACCTCTGTTTTCCGTGGAATCGCTGTGCATGGGGGGGCCGCTGTAGAGCAACGCCGGCGGTCCACACTAAAACCCATGCCCAGCAGTAGCTACGTCGGGGTGTGGCCCCCCGGTGGCGCTTTTCCCTGTGTGGCGGGGAACAAGAATACGCTCACAATAATCCCTGCGTGTCGTAAGAGGCGACTAAAAGGGACAGGTGTGTCTGCGGGTAGTGGCGCTCGCGGCAAGGTGGGAAGGGATTCCGCTCCCCACCGGAGATGGTACTCCTGCATTGCAAGGGGAGAAGGCGCGGGGGGGGGGGAGGCACCGGTAGCTTTCGAAAGAGGTCCCAGTGCCGCTCCCAAAAGCGCTGAGGCCAGCAACCGTTGAGTTTTAGTGGGTATTCCTCTCCTTCTGAGGAGCAAGTCCCACACTAACCCCTCCTTTTAAGGGGGTGTGCGTAAATGCATTTCTCCACGTACAAAAAAAAGGGCAAGACAAGCTGGGATGTGGTGCCGGATACATTTTGAGCATCATGACCCAGAAGGCGGACTACGAAAGGGAGCTCGATAGAAAAGCCAGACGCTGACACAGCAGTGGTTGCGGGGGTGTCTCTAGATAGCCCTTTTTTTTTTTAATGTACGTGGAGGAAATCTGCCAACCAGACACCCGCCTCATGACCGGGGGAGTAATCAGGCGGATAGTGCGGGTTTCGACTCGCTAAAACCTCCATGGCGATCTTCGGACGCTCTTCAGCTCTCGGCGTGCCGGGGGAGCCACAGGTAACTCTTACGGATTCATTCTGTGGCTCCCCCTAACTCCGGCCGGCCATCTATGCCCTGATGGCAGGCCGCGTCCCGAGGAGGGAAAATATTTTACCCCTCCCCCCTAAACCTCCTCAACAGCAGTCCAGGGAGGTCGCGCCCCGCACCGCTACATCTCAGCGGCCGCATGAAAGTAAACTCAGGGCCCCCGCCCCAGGTTCGCGGCCGCCAGGGGGGACAGCTTTTAACTTCCTGCCCACCCTCTCTCTCCACCTTACATCCTCGGTGTGAAGCTGGTGGCGGAGGTTACCCCGGCCCCCGAAGTTCGTGCTTCGGCCCGGGCCGAGGTGGTCGAATAACACCCACTCCTGGAGCAATTTACTTCCCTCCCCTCTTGCTAAGAGGGGGTGAGGATCTCCGCTGATCACTAGGCGGGGCCCCCTCTCGGTGGATGTTGCCGGGAGGTCAGTTGCGCACGAGGGTGAAGGGCCGCATGTTAATGGTAGCCCATTAGTACGTCCCTTTGGGCCCGGGCCCATTGGGTGGAATGCAGATGGCTCCCTTCTCCGTCGACGTAGGGATGTTCCAAACCTAATGACGGGAAGGGAGCCTGCACAGTTAGGAAGGCCCCTCCCCTCTCTTTAATAGAGGGGGGGGGGGCATCGTTAGAATAGGCCCCCATGCGGCCCTGTGGAAGACGATCGCCTCGGGTTACCCTGAGGTTGTCCCCTCGAGGCGATGTATTACCTCCGATATAGTCCCGCCCGGAGGCGCCGAGGTAGTGGTTTTTAATGAGTAAAAATCTCACACTACCACCAACAACAAAAGGGAAGGGGGGGTGTCTTCTTGAAGATATTTCATTACCTCGGTAACAAAAAACAAAAAAAAGGCCACCAACGACCTACCAACGCGAACATTTGGTCGTCACTGACACAAAATAAACGACTACAATCGCAAATTGTTCGAAAATAAAAGATATTCTTTGACGATACTCCGATGTTTACATTAGTGATTCTCTATTAGAGAAAAAACATTCTTGTACATTTATTGATTTTATAAGAATACATCGTCAAAAGACCATCTGAAGGTCAACGTGATATGCATATTTGAACTTGTCTTCTTATCAGTTACAATATTACAATAACAAAAATACCCCATCTCATTTAAAGAAATACGTATGACCTTGAAATTTCGAAACGTATAACCTTCAAGCCAAACATGTCACCTCTTCAGACGTTTCTGCATATCATTAAAAGCAACGGATATATTTTAGGTACAATTTTAGGTGAATCATCTTGGATAGATAAAGTACTTTAAGGTACCCATGGTGATAGATGTCAAAGCATTAAGCCAATCACTGTGTCGGCGAAAAAAATCATTCTCCTTTCTCCAACACGCCTGCCACTTTCTTCTTAATTTGTTGAACATATGTGACATATCATTTCTTTGATCTTTGTGTAATTTGATAATAACATTCATTTTCTCAGACAATTTATTTTCAAAATGCACAACTTGTTCAGCAAAATCAGCTTTCATATGGTCCCTTATCATAAAGAAAATGTCTTTACGTCTGTACACAAATGCATTTGCATTTGTAAAATGTACAGCATGTATATACTATTCTAAAAGGCAAGAAAGAAGTACTGAAAAAGCAGGTATGAAAGATATCTCTCTCTACAGGTATGAACATTTCTCTGCCGCATAACTACGCTGACTACGTGCCGCGCGCCGGTCGAAATAATTCTGCGCATCTAATCGAAAAGTGATCAGAAATCCAAGACCGCAAGTTACCGCAGCTAATTCTTTAATATTTCAATACTACATATCCTAAGCTAAAGTTTGAGCGTAATAAAAACACGGACAATCGCGGCCATTGTAACTTTTGCCTTCGTTGAAAATAATTCTATTTGTAAATTTACCGTTTCTCGCGGACACTCTTTAACGTTATGTTTAGTATATACTCGTTATCGATAAATAAAATCAGCAAGATGCAATCCATTATTCTACATGCCTCCATCCAGGAAGATAAACCATTTTACAGAATTAGAAAATATCACTACAGCAAAATATTACACTCACTGAAGCACAGCTCAAAATTTACGGTACACTAGACGTCGCATTGTTGCTTCTATAAGCCTCAACTATGAACTGACGTACCATGTAGCCTTCTGAAATTTTTACCTAAAATGCACTGCTTGTCACTAAATAAGATGGCGTTTTATTCATTTCAATACAGCAACACCATCTACACCACTCTACCAGTCTACACCATCGCGTAGGGGGCAGGGTCTGCCCGCAGTGGAGGGGTGGGGCCTCTCGCTCGCGGTCGTGGTCGACCATATGGTCTCGAGCGACAGGTCGTGGAAGGCGGCGGCCTTCTTTTACGGGAAGGTTATGTCGCAGAAGGAGGACCCCAAGCGAGCCCGGGAAAGAGACCCGGGCTCGGCAAGGAGAGTGTGGGCGCGGGGAAGTCCCACAGTGGTCCGGATGGCCGAAAACCTGGCCAAAATGCAATTTTTGAAGTTTCGAACACACTTTTTTCAATATTGTGCGTGTGTTCTATACATATGAGTGCATTAAATGCCGTTTGAAAGTTTAAAAAATAGTAATCGGTTACTGATATACAGAGGTTCAAAGTTGACGAAATTTCATGCTCCTTGATATCGTGAAAAGTGACGCATGTTTATTGTGTCACAGAAAGTTTATCCTCAATAGATTCATATGTAAATCATTTTACCATAAAAGTAGATGTTATAAACATAAACTTTCCACAAGAACAAAGTAAAATATCTTTGGATTTACTATTATAATTCCCTTCTCAATATGGTATAAATTTTAGTTATCTTTCGATGAATCGGAAGGAAAACGATAAAACAGAGAGGATAGTCACCGAGTGACACGCTCTGCCAAATTTCTTGATATAAAGTAACATGTCAGGTATGATATCCAATTGAGAAAACTTGCGCAAATTTGCGCCATTTTAAGTTATTTAAATTTAAAGTCCATGCTTATAAGGAAAAGAAGACTGTTTACGCGGCATTAAAACAAACCTTATTATCCTTAATTTTAATTTAACATTAATTTATTATTGTTATTTCTGCCAATGTATTCTAACTATGTTACTCTATAAATCTAGAAATGCTATTTCATAAATATGCATAATAATTTAATATTTTTAATATGCATGTCGACCATATTGGATCTGTCCTTTTGTATTTTGCAATTCTGATAGTAGATTTGTAATTTGCGGCCAAAATAACCCTAAAATACCAAGTTTCACGAAGATTCGAAAACTCCTTCTAATTTTGGCCAGATTTTTGATCATCTGGATCACTGTGCATCCCTGCGTAGGGGGTTAGGTGGTGGAGGGCTGCGAGGGGCACCTCCGCGTCGAGTTGTATCTCGAACGGAGGCGGCACTTGTGAGGGGCTGGGGCGTGAGCTGACTCTGACCCCCGGAGGGGCTATAATTCCCCCCGGGACAGGCCGACCTCGTGTGGTCGATCTGTTCCGACTAGGATCAACGGGTCCTGTGGAGGCAAATGGAGGAGGGGGGGGGGGGTGAAGGGTCGGGGCGTGCCGGATCACGCCTCCGATAACCCTCTCCTACCGGTGTCAGCGTCTTCGTGTCCTGGCGAACGGGGAACTTTTAGTTTCCTGAACCAGGCCGGACACGAAAACGCCTGGAGCCGTGGGTAGACCGAGCGGGGGCTCGGAAAGCCCATTCCGACGGCCCCAGGGATAGTGACACTGGGCCGGTCCCTCCATGACCTTCGTCCAAGAATTTGTAATGGTTCGAAAATCTTGGCGATCGACAAGATGTTCCTTTTACTGAGCTTGTCATTGATTAGGATTTTGACGGAGTATCAGATCGTGTCATTCGTTGCGTCCCACGATAAACCTACAGTCATCATCACGGCTATGTCCCCCAGCTGGTCTTTAGTTCTCAGGTTCATTGGAGGATCATTGGCGCATGTTTAGACCTCCCGTTTTGAGCAATTCGCGTTTGCATCGGTCTGGCCTCTTCTACCGTGTTCGCGTTTGATACAGGTTGCGTTTCATGATAACTCCTACTTCCGGGTGCATCCCTTGCTGACAGCTGGTGTATGCCTTTGCGTTAGGAATGCAGCCAATGAAAGACCGAAAGTGACTACGTTTATTTCAAACGTTTTGATGAGTCCGTTTTTATCTCGACATAAGAAGCGCTGGTAAGCGCACTCTTTCGGTCAGACGAGGGACTGGCAATACATCTTTTCAATATCGCCGGTTATTACAAACGTGTATGTTCGAAAGCGTACAAGAAGCACGAATGAGTCATCCGGAATCGTAGAACCGACATTAACGCATCGTTTAATGATATGCCGCTACTGGATTTTGCCAAACCGTCAAAGCAACGCGGACCTTCGTTGTGGCGCTCGAAGGTTTTATGACCACGTGTTGCAGTAGCTAGAAACCAGGCGCGTCGATAGATTCTACCTGCATTTTATGTCCAAACGCAAAGTATTCATCTATTACCGCAGTATATTGTTTTCTCAATTTCGGGTTGAGATCTGTTAAAAGAATGCCCTTCCACATCGGAAGAGTTAATTTTTGCTATAAATAAAATTTGAAGAGTTCGAAATGCAAGCGAGATTGTCTTTGAATTAAACCTTGCAAGCCACTCGAAGAACCCGAAAACGTCGTAAATTACGTAAGATTTACGGAAATCGACGCTTCCCGTGAGATAATCTATAGTACAAGAGCCAGAGCCAAAAAAAGTCTCTGAATTTACTAAGCCTAGTATTTTTATTAAACTCAGGTATGCAAATAATATTGTTGACAAAGTGCATGCTTCAGATTTTATGAACAAAATTATTATTTTCTTTTGTATATAATTACAGCAGTTGTATTGATTTTTCAGTTTCTCAATCCACGCGCGCGCGAAATTTTGATTTTGATTTTTGCTGACTGACGGGCGTTGTCTCCACAAAATCGATGACTGACTATTTTGTTTATGTTTGATATAACATTTAATATCACAACAAGAGTTATGAAGTGTAGTGAACAAATTGGAGCGAGGGCCTGCAGCCTTACGTGGTCAGACCAGACCGGATTCCAATTTAACGTGGGCTGACCACGTACGGCTGCAGGCCCTCGCTCCACTTCTGCATGCCGGCTCCGTCCAGCCCACTTAATACTCTTTCAAATCTACTCCGATTTGACAATGAGTGCGTGATTCTAAATATCCGAAGTTTTAGGGACCTGTTAATAAAGCATTCGCGCGTCCGATTCCACGAACGGCGTTGACGTGGGGTTACTCATTTACCTGGTACACAGGCCTACACTCGCGGTTGGGTTTTCCAAAAAAAACGTCATTTTCGTATTTTAATGCTATCCACGCGGGGAAAAGACATCAAAACTGTGTCACTCCAATGCCTTGGACCGTATCAAATGTGTTCCACGCAACGAAACATCGTTTCAACCCCTACACCTGTGGGTGGACCACCCCTAACTCTGAGCCACCCTGTTCAGCTCTAGCCCCCTGTTCAGGGGCAGTTTTCGAAACGAGCTTTAAATGACATTGATCCTTAACGTACCGAGAATAAACATGGTGAATTTCAACGCCCTTCGAGGTGTGGAAATGCTCCCTTACGAAGGGTGTTGAAAAGAGGCGAACTGTTCCATCCTTCCAAGGGGTGCCTATGGGGCGCACGGCGTGAGCGTTGGCATTTCCTGGATCAGGAGATTCCAGGGAATGCATTGAGCCCAAATTCGGGACTGAAGTCCAAAAATTGTGGATTTTGGAGGGGGTGAGGTGTTGTGAGGGGTGGGTTTGCCCGAGAGGGATTTTGAGAGGTGCATTTTGTTGAGGGCATCGAGGAGGGTCGCCCCAAAGGTTTTTTTGATTTTTTCAACCCCTTCCGTCACCCCTGACCTCTTCAGAAGTGGCGTTTTTCGACGTGCCCCTCTTTACGGGGGTGACTTAACCTCTTCCTGTCAACCCTCACCAATGCAACTTTGCGCAGATTTAGAAGACACTTCAAAACTACTCCTCACGAAGTCTCTCCAAAATCGGTTGAAAATTCCCATAGATATGACGTTTTGAAACAGTGTCCCTTTAATTTTGTCCGTCAGTGTAGTTACAAAATAAAAAGTTTATATTACCATATCCGTTTTGGGAATCAAGTATACAATTATGTACGTATGTTACCGTTTGTCGGTCTTACAGTTTGGTTGTACCAGCTATCGGTTGTGGACCCAGGGCTCTGTTGCTGCAAGGATGTGTTTAACGGCAACTATCACTCGCGACACGGGAGCCTACTAATTAACAACGAACTTTCCTCGGTAACGATGCGGGGCGAGTACGATTACTCTGTCCGTGACTACAATAATGTAGTAATTGACGACCAAAGCGCGACGCTGAGTGCGAATTGGAATAATGATAAAGATTTGCTGTGGTCTTAACCGATTATACGTCGGATTTTCGTAGGTAACGACATCGCGTGAAATTAACCTGTCCACGACTACAAGATTTCGGTAATGACCACAGTGAGAACGTACTTAGAGCGGAATAAGAGCGCAGTGGGGCATGTCCACGGGTTTATATATTAGCTGAACCTCGCATGGCACGAGCCGCGGTTCAAGAACCTTCATTTCGGCATCCGTTGAATTCGGGCGGGGTCCCAAGTTCAACGGATGTGTTGGCGTTGGACGCTGACACCTATTTTGCTGAATCGCAGTTCGCACGATTCGGTTCCCGAGAAACGATTTCCGAATCGTTTGTCGAGCGCATTCGTAAAAGTATCGGTGTAACTATGCGCAATGCGAGGTCGATGAAAAGGGACACCGTTCGGCAGGGCCGAATGTAACACACCTGTTCTCAGTTTCGCTTGACTGACCGCAGTATGATTGTGTACACAATCATTGAAATAAACTATAAAAAAACTAAGCTTAGTAAATTCAGAGCCTTTTTTGGCTCTGGCTCTCCGTCTAGCGTAAGAGGGTTAAGGGGGTAGACATGGTACGCGACCTCTCTGATTTGGCAGGCCGGTATTACAGTAGATTTTTTGCATTGCTCTCTCCCTCTCTCTCTCCCTCTTCCTCTTATACTGGGTATCCCTTTCTATGTTCGCGCTCGGCTGTAACCGCATGTAAATAGAATCGACACCTTAGTTGGGTATACATTGTACATAGAACCAAATATTTCAAGTCCGACCAACTTCAAATCCGTTTAGAGTTTCGAAGCGTCGAAGTAGAAAAAGACAGTTTGATGAAGAAGAAAGAGAGAGACTGACAAGGAATGTTTTTTTGGTGTCCCGTCTCCGATTGTTTTGACTTTTGGATATGTTTTAAAAGACCAAAAAATAAGATATACGTATTTTTATATGTTGGCCCTTTTTCATTGTTACGTATACAGAAACTCTCCGTTTTTTAGAAGCTCGCGTTCATTAATCTTTTTATCTACCCTTCTGGAATTTGGAGTCTGCATTATCTAATCTATCCTAAAATCTTCGGCACCATTGATACATAATAAATAATCGTATTGGTTCAATTCTCAAATCTATCCCACTCGCTGAGCTCACACGCGCGTCGCTATCGCCCTGGCTCGTAACATCATATTTAGGGGTTGAAACGACCCCATAAATTTCTAGCTGCAAAAGGCTATCTCTGAAGCTATTATAGATAGGAGAAAACTTTGTAAAAAAAAGTTTTGTGGCTTTTAAATGTAATTACAGTTTATATAATAATAAAGAAGAACATACATTTTCTTCTGAATCTATTGATGCATCGTATATTATGTTTGCCTCTTACATTTTTACGTATTATTATTATACGTACACCCTCGCTCATAAATAAGTGGACACTTACTATTTTCAATAAATAATGAATATACACCGTAAATTATTACTGTACAACTTTTGTTGCTAAATTGTATATTGGATGTGTATTTAAGAACATGTAATAATATTAAATTTTTTGATTGCCATATTTAATTTTATAGTGGAACTGTGAGATCGTTTAGATAGAAAAGTACAGAAAGAATGTTCAGTATATCAAAAACATTTATGGCGAAATATTACAAAATAAATGGGATAATATTACTTTGGATACAATGAAGAAATTAATGGTATCCAAGTTTGATAAAAGAAATTTTAACATTATCTAGTTATCTCTATTGTTCTTTTGTTATGATTATTAATGTGATATTAAAAAAAACTGTTAATAAAATATATTCGCTAATACAACATAAACATATCGAAAGATAAATAATATTATATGATTGATATTAATAGATTTCCAACTGTTATTAGATATTTAGTGTCCACATACTTCTGAGCGTATTGTGTGTATTGTATGCATCGCTCACAATCAGATACGCTGCGCCGGGTCGCGGTCATACCAAATATAAACCTTCAGTCATTATCTTTGTTGTAGCTATTGTTTTTTGCAAACAACACACATATATAACCAAGTACATGTTATACATCAATAGATTCAGAAAAAAAATATGTTTGTTTTTGTTATTATATAAACTACGATTACTTTTAAAATAATGTTATAAACAAATTCTTTATTATAAATAAATTATTTTTTACAAAATGTAGGGCCAGATGTTATATGAAGATAAGAAGAGGAAACCACGAAACTTTTCTAAAAAAGTGTTACGGCGCGTAACGCGAATCCACGTTGTGATCGCGTTCTGTAACTGCCCCTGACCGTGTCACAACTTAATGCTACACGATGTAGTTAGTTATGAATATGGTACCTTTGTTGTTGAAATGAGTTAAGAACACCACTCCTGAATACACATTTATTGTAGTAAAAATGTACATATACAATACACGACTCAAAGCTCCGAACCCTTAGGGAGTCGAGATCAATCTGGTTCTCAAGCAGAACCTCTCCACTTCCTAACCCGGCAGGCCGGAAACCAGTGGGAAGCGGTTGGGCACAGAGCAGGGCAGGTATCCAAAACATCGCGCGATATGTATCTCTCTAAAGGTCATGCCGCTCGCAAACAATGCCATGCCCCTTCATTGCCTATCTTGCAACGCAACATGCCGCTCAACTTGATGTATTCATAGGATCAGTAATTTTCCAACCTTGTGAACAGACTTCTGGCTAACTTGAATATGAACGAAATTAATTTATACATGATCTATGCATGTATATATGTATGATCTTAATACTATTTTTTATTCACTCTGCACTGATGTCTCCGTGTTATCGTCAAGTGGTAACGGCGAAATGTGCTTAAAACTGCGGTTCGCATCGCCTCGTAAGGTTTTCACTGTTACAACTCTTACCACGGTATCAGGACCTGGATGTAAAGCCATAATACGTCCCAACTGCCAACACATCGGTGGGACATCGTCTTCTGTCACGTCCCGGATTTCAGATTTGAAAATCTGTCGTCTGTTTCGATCAAATGATGCTTGCCTTTTGTCCCACGCTCCTCTTAAACGACTGGCGTCTGGACGGGATCCTCATCCGTATTAAGTTCACCCCCGCGATTACTATTTATTAGAATATTTGAAGTTTTTGGACTTACTACTTGGTGAGGTCGAGCATCTTTTGAATGTAGTGTTCCCACGGCTGAGCAATGTTTCTATCTTTAAGATTTCTAAATGACCGGCTTCGACGCCTCGATCATAAATCAAAAAGATAGTTGGTTTAACTATAATTTATTCCTTTTTCCCTCTCCGAACGCATCGAATGATTAAGGAAAAAAAAATAATTGCAACATGTGAATTTGTTAAATTACGTTACTGTTTATTAAAACCCGCGCACGGTCTTTTATTATAGCAATTACAATTAATTACAGTTTGTATAAAAAAGATTCACTACCTTAGCTTCGCAATAAAACTTGATGTCTGATTCGACTCGACAATGACTATGATTTTGGATGACTCGCGACGACTATCTAGTACGATAATTATATGCTTGAAATTTCGAGCGGCAACTATCCCGAGCCCCTGAATTGCGGGCATACTTATACCCCTAATTCGGGATCTTTGGTCCGAAGGAAGGAGAAAAAATCATACCACGTGATTTATTAAAAACTCATGGATGGTGGTTGATTTCTTCCCATGGCGTTAGCAATAACATCTTGCCCGAAATCATTCCTTGATGTTTAGTCTACGCCTTATCGGTTTTTGGTGACTGACACCAACGATAACCACTGCCGACGGTTTCTTAGCTGATGCTACGCTTGAATTCGTCGAAAAGATGCAAGGCCTCATTAGATCTGGCCGCCCACCGGTGAGTGGTAACGAGTACCGAGAATTGTACGGGACCTGTAGCTGCAACTTAACATCTAGGAGAATCGTTGTATTCTCGCGCGTCGCGATAAAGCAACCGAATCCGTGGTTCATGATAGTGAATAAGCCGCGATCGTACCGCGGTCGTATCAGGGGCTCATAGTGTAGCAAGAAGTAGATCACTCGCTCCGCACCCGTAGCTGTTATCGCTTAGGTTCTCTCTTACTTGCTAAACGCTTCTCAGTCTAAGATATAGATGCCATTTCCTGTGAACTGTTAAGACATGAAGATATTCTTTATGCCAGCGGTTCCAAAGTGAAGTGAAGTTTGAATCGCGGTAATGTTTGTCTCAGGTACACTGGTAATTGAGTCGCCTATCAAGAAGTGGACCCGTGTGAGGGCCGTAAGATCATTGGGATCGGATGACACGGGTGTTACAGGAAGAGAGTTGAGTATAGCCTTGATCTAAATGAGATACGTACTTTTGACTTCGTACGGAAGTAATGTTTTCCCAACCACACGAACTAAATGTCTCTTTAAGGACTTGACAGTAGCCTCCCATATTCCTCCGAAATGTGGGGTATAAGAAGGAATAAAGTGCCATGTAATCATTTCTTTGGTTGTATAGTGCTGAAAATAATCATCCTTCGTGATATTGTTGAAAATCTTGCGTAATTCACGATTGGCTCCAACAAAATTTGTACCGTTGTCCGAATACAAGTCAGATGCCTTTCCCCGTCTTGCAAAGAAGCGTTTTAACGCTGCTAGAAAAGCATCAGTGGTGAAATCGCTTACTAATTCCTAATGTGCTACTTTCGTGGAAAAGCAAACGAATATTCCAGCATAAGCCTTTACTCTCTTGGTATTGTCCACAATAATCTATTCCTGTCACTAAAAATGGTCGTTTTAACACGACACGATCTTTCGAAAGATACCCAATTTGGTAGTTCAACATTCGTGGATTTGCACGATTACACCGAACACACTTGTAGATATAATTTTTGATATAATTTTTCAAATGATATTCGCGTATGAGTAATGTCGTCAAGTGGTGTTTGACGGTAGCAAAATAGGATGTTTCTTGTTGTATGGCATATTCGGGCTTATGATTCTTCCACCTACGCGTAAAAGAGCACTTTCATCTAAAAATGGATTAAGAGGAGCTAATTTTCCTTTATAACTCTGTCCTTTGGCTGATAAGCTGATTACGTCATTGGGAAACTCGGTTTTCTGAACTAGTTTAATAATACGATTATGCGCATCCGTAATTTCTCTTGCCTGAAGCGAGCCACTGACTCTTCCCTTATGTGCTGCGCTCCTGTCAAAACGTAAACAATATGCTATTACGCGTTTAGTTTACCTATTGACGAAAATCGAGTGATGACTTCTAATTCTGTATTTGTTGAAGTGGTTAGAGTTATGATGGTCCGAAGATCGGGTATATCGACAGGTAGACGTTTTGTGTGCGGCCAGGAATGTTTTGGTCGACGTAACCAACTTGGACCGAGATACCACAATTCGTGACCGTTTAACTGACATGGTTCTAGGCCTCGTAATATGCAATCTGCAGGATTGTCCAAAGACGGCACATAGCGCAACTTATTGCCCCTGCTAATTTCTTGAATATCCCTAATCCGATTTGCGACAAATGTTTTTAACAGGTGTGGTGAAGTCTCCGCCCAGTGCAGCACTATCGTTGAATCAGTCCAAAACATGCTTGCTTCTAATTGAAGTTTTAAAGCAGCTACGGTTGTTCGATACAGTTTAGTTAATAGTACTGCGGCGCAGAGTTCTAAGCGCGGGAGTGATTGCTTTTTAAGAGGTGCCACTCTCGATTTAGAGCAAATTAAATGTGATGTATGCATTCCAGATGCATGAACTATCAGAAGATAGAGGCAATCCTTGAATTTCGGGCAGTTGTGATTCGAACAGTTTCCAGGATGTGTACAATTGGAGAGGAATCGATTCATCCCAATCGACATAAAGCTGCCAAAGCTGTTGCATAAATACATTTTGCTTTCACAATTATAGGCCCGAGCAATCCCAAAGGATCAAACAATTGAGTGATACATGATAAAATGTTTCGTTTCGTTACGTTCTTTAAGGATTCTCTTCATTTGACCGAATAATCAAAGGAATCCGAAATACGATTCCAATACTAACGTTTTCTTTCATTCATTCGGAGCAATGGTTGTATGCTTGTTGGTTGCGTTCGAGGTGACCGAAGATAATAAGCGATTGTCATTCGATGCCCATTGTCGTAATTCAAAGCCTCCCTTGCTCGTAAGTGCTATGAGTTCATCGCGTAGTGTAGCGGCTTAACGCTACGGTCCACGTAGAAATCAGATCTTACGACTGTTGAGACTCTAGGATACCATTTCTCCTCGTCTAAAGCCAGCCGATGAAGTGATTTGATAGCCAAGTATGGTGCTGACGTCGTTCCGTAGGTGATCGTATTTAATGTATACGTTTTGATTGGATCGGTTGGATGCTTACGCCATAGTATTTTGTGTTATTGACGATCTTCCACCGCTAACTCTATCTGGCGATACATTTTTGTAATATCTGCTACCAATGCAATTCTGTGAGTTCGAAACCTGATGACTATAGAAATAGGTCCTCTTGAATAGTTGGACCTATCATAAGTGTATCATTTAACGATAGACCTGAAGATGTTCGAGCTGATGCATCAAATACGACTCGGACTTTAGTTGTCAGACTTTCCCTTTTCTCCACCGCGTGATGTGGAATAATATCCCACTGATGGTGAATCTGATTCTAGCTCAGTCATGTAACTAAGATTTTCATACTCGCGCATGAATTCGACATACTGTTGCCTTTTTAATTCATTTCTACTAAGGGAGCGCTCTAGGAACAAAAATCGTTTCAGGGCGGTATTATATGATTCGCCGAGTTGTGTGACCCTTTCGTTAAATGGTAATCGAACAATGTACCGCCCGCTAGTTGAATCTCGTCGAGTGTTCAACCTGTAATGTGACTCACATGCGTTTTCTTCCTTGGAATATATTTTTTCGCGTGATCCTTCTTCGAGTTCCCAAAATTTACTAATTTGATTTTGTAGGCTATCTAAGGTTACATTACAGATCGCAGCAGGCTGAGCTCTGCGTGACGATGTTTCGCCTGCTACTATCCATCCCAATAAAGTTTTTTGCAATATCACGCGGGAATAGGATAGCTTTATTTGGCCTATA
>NW_026535139.1:0-155730 GCF_026225885.1 Hylaeus anthracinus
TCACCTTGAGAAGTGAATATAGTACGGTGGAAAGCCTTGTGTCGCGCCCCGCGGATTACGTTTGAAAGAATTTATTGTGCGGTCGGTAACGACCGCTCGCGACGTTCCTCCGCGCTCCCTGGACTCGGGAGCACGAGAGCTCGTCTGCGTCGTTCGAAGCTCGGCTCTCTGAACTTATGGAATACGTCGAACCGACAGGGTAATTCAAGATTGACGCTCTCCCCGTCGACAAACGCGTTGGATATATCCTGGATATCGAGTCGACGACCCTGGCGACGCGAACCGCTGCTGAATTTAGCGAAATTTCTGCAGTGGTTCTCGCGTCGAGAGTATATACGTAGCGTGCCTCGAAAAAATGGAGATCGAGCGTTACTGTTTTCCATGATTTAAGTTCTGAAATTATTATTTCGTGCGGTCGCGTTCGATCGTCGTATAAAAGCCGAGGAGCCTTGTCGTTGCTTTCCAGCGATTTATTTTTCAAGGAATCCGTGTTCGTTCTCTCGCTTTACGAGTCGAGATAAAGGCGCCGCGTGTTTGATATCGCTCGAGTAATTTCATCGCCTCGGCATGAAAAACCAGCGGGGTTACGAACGCCTCGGACTCGAGATTATTGTTTCCCAGGGAAATAACGGCGTTCCGCGTTTCCGGGGGTCGCGGAGGAACGGCGAGTAAAGGCTGTACGCGCGATGTCCACTTTGTTTGTGCGAATCGCAGATACCGACGCGTCTTGCGGAATTATGCAAACGCCCCGGTAACGCAATCGGGACGATCTTCCAATTAAAATATTCTGCCCGGTGGCTTTAAACAGTTTCTGGAAGGGGTTGTACCGCTAAAAACGCGCGGCATTACCGCAGGCGCGTTCCGCTTCCACGCAAGAGCGGATTCTTTTTGTTGGCCGCGAAACGAGAGAGAGAGAGAGAGAGAGAGAGAGAGAGAGAGAGAGAGAGAGAGAAGTTTCGTCGGGGTGTAAGCGAAAAAAAGAATCGCGTCGCCTCGCTCTGCAACAGACCTCTAACTACCGAACAAGTTTTCCCTCGCAGCCAGTTCTCTGTCGCGGAGGCAACGGCAGCCGGTGCAGCATTTCAAGATCGCGGCAAAAAGGAAAAGGGCGAGCGAAGGGAAAAACACGGACGGAAAGAAATTTCCCTAACCAGCGGCTCGGATTATCCGTGGGGTACTCCCGGGAGCAGTCGTTTAAAGTTTTAAGTCATTAGTCACATAACTACTTGCTTAATAACTGTGAAATTGTGCTCGTTTTTTGTCCCATTGAAAATTACACGGTATCGGAGCGCGACAGAACGCGCGGGGCGACACACCACGGTAGCAAAATTATTCAGTGTCGCGGCCGAGTGGCGTCAATTCAGTTAAATGGTCCTCGATACGTGTTTCACCGAAACTGTTTTTATACGTACTCGGGAAAAGCTATTCCAGCGGTATTCGAATTTAGTCGTATTACGTTTCGTGCCTTGACATTCAATTCTTGCGGTGAACGAGTAGCATTGTATCCCAGCTGGCACTGGAATACAGTAATGGCCTTTCGATGATCGCGACGAGAGAATTAAACAAACGTATATTCCAGAGAGGCAGTTCCTCGATACTAGTTTATACAATTCATGAGACCAGCGACAAATCCGTTGTAATGAATTATCGGCCAATATTTTTTCTGAACGTTTATCAGAGATATCGCCGGTATCATCAGGGATAAACCGTCGTTCTCGATAAAGAGGCGGATAGTTTCGAACGCAATTTCGCCATTCTTGATTCCCATCGTACTTTGATCTTTCGAACCACCCTCTAAATGGATGTCCACTCGTAGCTATCCGATTCCAGCTTATAAAGAGAGCCGGTTATTTCAAAAAATCATACAAAAATTTACGACTTGGTTCCGCCCGTCCATTCTTTGGACAGATGGGAATCTGTAGGACCGTCGTGTTTACGGTGTCGCGGAGAAAGTGTCTCTTCGGCGGCGGTCTGGTGCAAATCCGCGGGAAAAGCTATAATCGTTGGCGAGGTCGTGTCGCTGGTAGTAAGACGCGGTTCGGGGGCAAAAGGGAAGTCCGAAAGAGAAAGAGAGCCACGAGAGAGGGAACGAAGCGACGAGAAACGTATATCAACGTGGTGGTGAACGATGAGAGGGGCGTGCCAGTCACGGTAATAGCTGGTAAGCTGTGCTATTACGAGCAGCCTGCGCAAAAAGTGACGTCACGCTAGGCCACTCCTGTGGTTGACCGAAAAAACAAAAAAAAAAAAAAGTGCATTACAATTCGTCGCTTCTTATTGTTTACCGCAATTGGCCACTGCCCCTTTCCCCGTCCGCGTACCTGTTATTGTTCAGCCGTACGCGTTTTCCGCCGCTTCATTACGCCCTTTGTCCGCGCGCGAGCTTTCCGTTGTCTCTTTAATATTTATTCCTTGGCGGGTGCATGCCTCGCCGTCAATCCCCTGGCATTACACACGACATCACCCGACCGATCGGCTTATCCAGAGCATCTAGTTCCACGAAATGCTCCGATTATTGCCAATTCGCACTCCTTCCAGCCTGCTATTATTTTTGTCAACGATAGAAAGGTTGGCGATTGTCCAGCTCAACGTCGATAGCTGGTCAAAACTGGACGAAGACGACTTTAACCCGTAGGAAATATTGTTTTGCTGTATTTCGGGTAGAGGAGAAGGTGGAACTTCCATATCCTCTTAACTATTTGCGGGTCAGATTTTCAAAATTCGGTCTGTTTGCACCGAGTTTCGTTCGATGTCAGACCCGCAGATGGTTAAAAGAGTACGGTTAGTATCTGGCACGTTAGAGTGTCGGATCAATCTTATGAATCTTATAATGTCGCCGTTCGAGTCCCATCGACGACGATATTAGCAGTCGTAACTGTTAGGAATCGACTGCCATCCTCGTTTCGCTTACCATATCTAACTTGCAAAAAAGTAAACCAGTCGGACAATTCCTCTGGCATCGATCGTGACGAAGAACGCTTCTCCTTCTAGAGACTCGAGTGATGTTCGCGAAATTATGATAGAATGCACGTCGCGAAGGTTATCAGGGTGGCGAGCATTTCGATGGGAGTTTGTATTTTAATTTTATTTCCAGCGGGATCCCGCATCGCCACGCAGTCTTCGCCCACGTAAGCTGTTCTAATGTTAGCTGCCGCAGAAATTAGCCGTTTCTTTGAGAAACGCTTGCGCGTTTCTTAAACGACCCGGGAGAAGATTACGATGGGGAGCCGAGAGGCGCGGGAATTAATATTTATAGAGCACCTCGTCGGACCGCCCTCTCGTTCCCCGTGCGTTCCCCTTTCTTTCGAGAAACCGAACGCGACAATGTGTGCCACGCCGCAGGAATATAAATCCCCGGCTGCTTCTTTACACTGGAACGCGGTCTGGTGGATCCATTAAAACTGAATGTGTGAAAAATCGATCGGTACGTACGTTCGCGTGTATATAGTTTGCGACGATGTGGAGCAAGGTAAAGAAATATGTCCCGCGTCGCAAGAACGATGCGCGATGAATCTTCAGGGATCTAACCCTTTAGAGTCGGGTGTATTTTTGTTCTTCGCGGAAAAGTACAGCATGTCGAGTTAATTTTGTTTCGGTGTCATTGTCTCAGCGAGCGTTTCTTGCGACCTACGCTCTCCGCCTCGCAAGCCGATCGATCTGACATTTTTCAGTATCTTGGTCGAGTCGTATCGAACCGGGAAAGCTAGATTCCTATTCGATATGAAATCGACTGGAAAAAGCGGTTTCCTTCGACCAGGAGAACGTGCACATGCAAAGCATACCTAAGCACGTTCCGTATTAGGCATCTCCGACCCTTACGGATCCGTTGCTTACGATCTTCGAACTCTTCGATTCGCGACGCGAGAACGATCGCGAAGAAACGCTCGTTTCCCCGTGAATCGTGGAATGCCATTATGCCGTTGACAAATTAAATGGCCGCGAAGACCGTGGCGGGAGGCATATTTTCTTGCGCGGCTGTGCGTAAATTGCCGAGGACTCGACACGTTGTTACAAACAGTTTCACCGCGTGCGTTGCTGAATTACTGAAATGCCGGCGCGTTGTTGACAAATGACTTTGCTGCGTCGCTGTCTCGAGCGTTTGCCGAAGGGTCGAATAGCCGAACCGAGACACCGGCTAAACGAAGCTCGCCTCGACGAGCTTCCTGAAACTATAAGTTCGCGACAGCCGGTTTCTCAGGGGCTAAACGCTTGATATATAGTTGTTCGCCGCGTGACACGAAGATGACGGCCTGGCCGTCTTTAATTAATGACCGTTTCTGGTAAGTCGACGAGGAGGGCTGGTTGCGCGATTAGGGTAGAATTCGACGGGTTGTTTCGCGGTTGCGTGACTCGAACGTCTATTTCGCGGGGGTTCGTCGAGGAGACCGTTTTACCTGTCGGGCACACGAATCGGCTCGATTTCGATCTCGTTGGTTCGTCGAGTCTCCCGCGCCTCCGTATTAAGCTCTAATTAATTGAAAATCCGACGCGTTCTAACGGAATTTGCGTAACATTTCGAATCGTTGCGTCACAACGAGAACGTAACAGCGCAAACATCACGTCGCGATCGCGGTTAAATTATATATATTTGCCTTTAATCGGATTTTCGTATTAATACACCGGTTGCGATCGTTACCATTCCCGACGGTTGTAATTATCACGGCGGTAATATCCGTTTGCACGTCGCGAGAGTCATTACGTCCAGGTAATTACATTCGCGTCGTCGGCTTAATTAAAAGGGAGTGACAACACGAGCGGTGGGGCGTCTTAATTCCCCGCGGCCAGCCGGATATTGAAATCGAATGGCTCTCGAGCGTGTCTTTCGAGCTAACGTCAAATTAATAAACGACGAAATCGGCCGCGTAACCCTTCGTTTAAGATTGTTTATCGAAACGAAGGCCGCGTCTCGCGGGTCGACTCGCGTCGGATGGAGCGAGGGGGTGAACGGTCCCGAGAGCTTGTTGGCGGCGTTAAGAGCTATCGCTGAAATTCAACGGCATTTTCGGCGGTGCATGGAAGGTACACGACCAGCAGTATATCGTGCCTCGGTCTCGAAACGTGTTCCGATGAGCAACCGATATGGTCGCTATTAGTCTGCTCAGAAGCACTATACTCTACGGCCCATCTCCTGTCCAAGTGAAACGGAGGATGAGGCGAACGAACCACCGGGAGTAGGGAGCAACAGGGCTTTTTGGGGCGTAGATAATAGCGAGAGAGTGGCTATTAAGGGCGAATTGCGTAGCAGGAAGAAGGCTCCGCGAACCTTCGCACCTGCCTTTCCACGGCTCGAAAACGTATTCGCGAACGGATCGCTTTTTTCGTTATTAATATATTTTCTTTTTAGTGTAACGAGCGGCAACCGAAGCAACCGAAAATCGATCGTTGCGTGCTGCGATATTTTCTCGCGTTGCGATCGATGTCGTAAATTCGTCTTTAATTCGAATGCACCTCTCTTCGGAGCGCGTTCCGTAGTCACGAGTGGCCGAGAATAATGATATTATTGCGGAGCCGCTTACGGCTTACAGCAATTAAAACTTTGGTAATTGCTGTGGCGAATTACGTAATTACGTAATTACCACGTCGTGCAGTCGCCAGTGCGCCGTTACAGCGCCGTGTAATATCTCGCTTTTTACTCGACTACGGCTACTACCTCCCGATGCCGTTCCTGATTGCCAAGAACGATCAACCATGGCTCTAATTAAGACTGGCCGGACCATTTTATAGTTCTGTCAAAATGAGATTTCACCTTTTTCCGCGGCGTATGGCTTTATTCGATCGATCGTCCAATACCGTAACCGTTCCGGTACTTACTTTCTCGTTAATCCTCTTCTCGCGTTCTTTTTCAAATCTCTTCAAACGATGATCATGCGATTCCTCGCGCTCGAACACGTTGACAATAAAGAGTCCACGATTAGCATTAAATCGTCGATATTACTCTCTCGTTTGCAAGGTACATAGAAATTTCCAGTTCGCCTCGGATCGCCTCGTTTCCATCCAATTTCCATCTAAATCCAGCGATAAGCGTGTCCACGGTACCAGGATTTCTCGCTCCGACTCTGACGACTCCGCGGCCGAGACAACGCTATCATTGTTATCAGGGAACGTAGGATGTGTGCCCTGCGGCCGCTACGTCATGAATGCTCACAGCTTTAAATCGCCCCGCCTCGACGAGCTGTTGAGTCCCTCACGGTTAACCGAAGCTCGCGTTATACAGTCGCCTCTTTGTCGATTACAGCGACAAACTCGCGTTAGGGTCAGGATCAGATTTTTACCCGCTTCGCCGTAGTTCGGATCGACTCTTCGCTCAAATTCACGATCGCGAGATTGCCTCGCGCGAGCCGAGTTTTTCTCTATGGAATTCCTTGAAAAATGTAGCGGATCTCTGTCCGAGGTGTCTCGACATTAATATTTCATATCGCAATTCTCCATCGGTGTGCGCTCGATTGAATTTCATCGACTCGTTGATTCGCTCGTGCTCCATAATTTTCATTTATGATTCGACGCACCTCGAAGAGAGTAATTAACGGGGAGATCGAGCACTCGAAGGTGCAGGGATTCCGACAAAATATTTCAACTCTTGGAAAAATAGTTTCATAGAGAGCTTCTGCAGTCTGGTTCATCTGCAGAGGCCATATTTCGATAAAGGGATCCTGGTAGTTGGAAACGGCGGCGCTCCGAACAAGCCACTATTTATAAAGAAATACGTGAAACCGTGGAATGAAGGCTCGAAGGAGAGAAAGAGCGAGGAAGATTACTCGGCTCCCAGAATAGATCTCCGCGAACGACTTTCGACCTTCGATTCGCGTACGCGAACTGCCTACCTGGTACCCTGTACCGTAGGTAACAGCCGTACAAAATTGTCAAGAGGCACGCACGTGTGCATGATGCGTGTGCACGACGCGGACCACGCGGAGGTCTGTTTATATCGGCGCCGAGGAACTTCCCGGCCACGGCTTTATCATTATCGGATGTGACTAATGTGGCGTTTAACGCAACCTCGTGTTAGTTATTATTATAGCCCTTGGCAACCGGGCCAAGCCTGGTATCTCCTTCCTTCTCCCTCGTTCCGCGTCCCTTTTTCGTTGCATCGAGCACGGATGAAACGCCCTTTCGACCGAGTCCACATGGCCTCCAGGCCCCGTGCGAGCTCTCTCGATCCCTGGACACGCTGGTTTATTCATTCAGTGAACCAGGGACCGACCGGTCGCCAGGTTTCGGTTATTGTTTCTCGGGTTCCACGGGGGGAGAGGTGAAAAAAGAGAACGTCCCTGGGCCAGGCATCCACGAACCTTCGCGGGCTCGTGGGGTCCTTGTTGGTTTTCGACGAAATCCTGCGTCCCGACGACCGCGGGCCCCCATTGTTTTTTATTGGCCGTGGATCGGTGACTCGGGGGACCGCTGGTCTCGGAGTTCCTCGAATTTTGCGGAAATCGAGGCGATTTTTCGACGATGGGTAACGGTTGGCGACGCAGCTGGATTAACGAGGGAGTTTCGTTCTCGTTCGATTTCATTCCGAGAATAAGCGATTGCAGAAGAGTTTAACTCTTAACAAATATTACTGTCTGTTGCATCGTCGTTCCCCTCTGCGTTTAATATTCTAATCGAATAACAAGAGACACCTGATGTTATCGTCTGTTTCGCGTCTCGTGTCCCTGTTTCTTCCGCGGGATGTGCGACGCGCGAAGGCTGCTGTTTATTCGTCGGCGCAGACGTCGGGACGCTACCTCTGCCCCGGTACGTGTTATCGAGCGTTACCGCTACTGTTTACGCATATCTTTCGTGTTATCGTCACTGAAACGAACGTGTGACGCGCGCTTATCTGTCGGAGACGTTCGTCGAAATTATCGTTCTCCCCTCCGTGTCGCTCGAGAGCCATCGTGTTTCTTAGCGGGGCACCCGGTAGATGGGAGGGAACGAGTCGAGGCAGCGTGAAGAATCCTCACGCTACCGTGACTGCTAACACGGGTTAATCTTGCTTAATAACACCCGCAGCGCCGTGTGTGTCTCGCCCTTTGGCATCGTTCATTATCGTTCGCATAATTTTTTACGGTTCTGCACGGAATAAACGATATTAATAATACCGGTAATTAGACCAAGATAATCACCGGGGTGTATTTGTTAATTATCGATTGGCGTCGTACGATAACGGCGCGAAGGAAAGGGAGGGAACGAAAACGTAAGGCGATACGGCAATTTTTTACGGGCCAGTTAAACCCCAAGGTGCCCTCTCATCGTACCAGAGCTATCGGTTTACATTGTCAATGAATATTAATTATGTCCAATTACCGTCCGGGAGGAGCATTATTATCTTTTTCAATTAACCCTCCCGGGGATTTACTATCGTCATTTCGAGCGTGTTTATGCGAGCGCGAATTCTGTTTTGGAAACGGAATCCGTATCGGTCGATTGAACAGGCGTAAAATATGCGTCGATTTATCCGACTCGATCCAAGATTCCCACCGGATCGAGTCGGATCGCTCGGGATTCTTCTAACCGTAATCGAGCGTCGACGAATTCAACGACTTGCACGCGCTTCGTTCGAGCCTCGACGATATCGTGTATCGTCGAGGCCTCCGCAAGCTGTCTCGCTGCTGACACAGATAATCGCACGTTGCACGCGTTAATTCACCGACGTCTGACAAACGAGAAAATCCTCCCGGGAATCGGTCGGACGATAAGTTCGCCGGTGGCGAGCTACGAGCGATGTCTCGATGCCGCGATGCGTTAATTAGTTTTCGTAACCCGTCGTTCCTCGTTGTTCCGTTCATTACGGCTGTTTAACGTGGGAGTGTTCGAGGGCGTGAAGGGAGAAGAATCGTTAGGTGGGAAAGGCGATGGACGAACCTTATTTCTCCAGGCGAAGCATCGTCTTGTTTGCTATTAATCGTTCTGGCAATCGTGAACTGCGTGGTTTGAAACAATTACGGAACTTGTACGTTTCCGAGTTAGACGAACGAACCAGAGGTGAGAGAACAGCGTGCATTTAACTCGTTCTTAAATCGTTATCGTGTATTAAATTTGTATAAAATCGGTAGAATTTTTAATTCTTTAGATTTCGCTCCGCTCGGTACTTTCCGCAGAGATTCCGCAGAGTCGAACCGGAAAACAACGTTCGAATATTTTTTAAACGCGCGAGTCCTCCTAATTATTTCGAGTACGTACTCCATTTATCGATGGTAGAAATTAAATTAAGTTTCAAGGGCCGGTAAATGAAATTACCTCCGCATTCTCGTGTTTCGCGTCGCACGCCACCCTTTTTTTTTTGCGCTGATTTCTCGAACCGAGATAAAATTGTCGAGCCCGCGCTCTTGTAGACTATACTAATTAAGCGGAGACGCGAAACTTTTCGACGCTCGAAGGGAGATGTCATCGAGGATTATCTATTCGATGGAATTCGCAACGAGTCGAAACATGTGACTTTAATATGCATGCGCGTGGTTGGTACACAGCGAATGTAATTGGGCTCGCAGCGAGCCGCAACGATAATTATGGGAACGGTCTGGTCACCTGAAAGCATTAATTTCCATCGTTTATGCGCACGTGTCCCTGGCAATTTTAAGGAAACCAGGCAACCGCGTTGCTCCGAAATAATGTCTTGTTCGCAGCTTTCGCTTGCACGCGATGTTTACGCATCTCGAAGACTGGGATAATTTGCATTTAGTTACAATGTATATATCTATGCGTGAGAGATTATCGCGTCTCTTGAACGCAAACGTCGCAACAGCCGCGAAGAAAATAAATTGATCGGTCGACGCGTTGCCAGCAGGAAGTCGAAACGAACGTACTAGGGAGCAGGGAAGAAAAAGGTCGCGCGAAGGGTCCACCGCATAAATCCTTGAAGCTTATTACTTGGAACGTAACGCGGCTTACGCGGTTTATCGATATTGATTTATTCATAACCGAAGCTCTCCTCGTTTCAGCGTCTCGTTAATCTTCGGCGCCGTTGATTACCGATCGCTTCTCGGCCGGTGTACGCGTTCGGTCTGCGAAAAGCTTGCCCTCCTACACGAGGTTCGTCTTAAATCACCACCGTCCGATAATTGAGGGGGTCCTTGCTCCGCAACGGCACCTCGTTTCGGGCGCACCCCGCGAAATTGGGAGAACGAGCGGTGGCCGCGCCCTTGTCCCGCCCTTCGTGCGTCGGCGCCAAGCTTCCGTGATGCAGAACCTATGACCAAATCGTTCCTCTCCGATATCTCGACGTACCGGCTTCTCGGGAAGCAGAAACTTCGATCTGCAACAACCTCAGTCGATCGATCCCGTTTCGATCGGCAAAACGACCAGATCTCGATCGACAAGTTTCTTGTATTCAGGCGGTTCTACGTTAAACTTTCTTCGGATCTCTCGGGATTGAATTTCAAACAACAGAGGAGAGCCACTCCTTGGGTGTCTAGCGTATTATGCACAGCTGCAATTATAATCGCGTAATGCGCGACATCCGTAGGGAATGACGTTCTCGTTCGCTGCTCTGGAAATTACTGAAATTACGGGCGTCTCTTCTCGCATGCTGCCAAATGCCGTGGAATTGGATATCGTTGGGATAACGATCGCCACCGTTTCTTTTCCTTTTTCTCGTTTCCCTCGTTCCTCGACGCGATACCGCGTATACCGGAAAATTTCACGTGTCGTTACCTGGCGAAGCGTTTCTTCGGCGCGTTGTCGCAGCCGGCACTGCTCGGCAAGACGAGGCGGAAACAAATTGCGAAACACGAGGAGGGTTCGGCCGAGAGGGAACCGTACCCGGTGAGGCGGAGAGGCGGCGCACACATTTTTGCCGCTTTCGCTCCTTTAATGGCATCGGTGTGTGCCCCTCGCAATTTGTTCGTATCGCTGGTCCCTCGGTATTCCCGGTGCTCCCTTGCGCGTTTCCTTCGTTGCTTTTTGCCGATTCCGCCGGCACGTGGTTACACGCGGTCGAAACCCGGCCCCACAGTCACCCGGATCACTCCGACTCGCAGAAAAAGCTTCGTTTTACAGTAGACCTGCATTAAATGCTAATGCTCCACCGACGATGCACACCGGAACCCGCGCTCCTTCCTCCGCGCGATCGCGATTGTCCTTCGACGCTCTCTCGACGAAATCGTGCGAATGCCCCAGAAAACTTACATCGATGGATGTCTTGGCAGACCTTGGGTCGCAAAAAATTGCGTTCGATTTCGTAGATTTCAGCGCTCGCGTCTAACTCGTTCTCGCAGCATTTGTATGCGTTACGTTTCGCAAATAAAAGTTTTGCTGGAAGTCTCGAGTTCCTTTGTAACCGGTGGACTCTTTAGGATTCCTGCCCCTCCTTAGACAATTTGCCGGTCGCCTCCATAAACGGACGCCGGAGTCCGCTCGCATAGTCAACTCGTTTCCTGTCATTAACGCATTAAAGGTTCATCGCCGTGGCGAGTACCTATCGCGCTGCTATCGAGATCGCTGGATCGAGGTCTAAAATCAGCGTTACTCATCTTCAACGTTGATTGCGGATGCTCATCGAGGGAGACTAATTTGCGATGAAATATTGTTTCGCGATTCTGGAGTGAGGTGCGTTCAGAAATCGTTCTCATGTATAGTGCTTTCGTCAGGAGTTGGCGAGGTAGCTCGATTGGCTGCTCGAAAGAAAGGGGGACTCTGGGGGGACGAAGGCGGACCGAACGGTGATTCAAGACAATTCCCTTGCCTCTGTCCCCTTGGATTTGTAGGTATCTCTTCAACTCCTGAGGTTAAGACTGTAACAGGCCCGTGCAAACGATGGGCCAGATGTGGGCCGCGGTTTGGTGGCGCCTGTTGCGAGGCATCGATCGCAAGAGAGGGAAAGCGTTGAGAGGGAGCGGGCACCACGGGAAAAGTTGTTGGAGGGAACGCGAGGAGGAGGTCCGAGTCGCGGTGGCGCTCTCCCGACAGCGGTTAGCCTCGGCGTTAGAAAAGCAACTAATTAATTAGTTTGCGCGGCGTGACGCTATCGCGTCCAGCGTGTATCGCGGCGGCGGTGGCGTCGGAGGTGGCGGCAGAACGACGCTGGAACGCCGCCGGAGGAGAAGCTAGCGGTGGAATAGGAGGAGGAGATTGGTGGCCGTCGGAGTGCGCAGCGTTGCCATACCTCGTGCACGCACCAAATATTTGACGCTAACCATCGGTGAAACACGCTCTCTGGTCCCCCAACCAGACATACTAGCCGACTCGAAAACATCGCCGCCTCCTGTTATTTGCATTCCCCTAGCCGGCCGGCCGCGCGGTATGCGTGTCATTGTCTCTCGGTCCCTGCGTCTTGGCCTCTCCTCGATGCACGGTGCATGGTGCATGGTGCATCTTCCTCTCTCCGTCCTTAACTGGCCTCCTCCGTTCTCGAGCGTCGTCGAGTCCCCTCTCGGTCTTTCGAGCACACACCGAGATCGCACCGCGCCGCGTCTCGACGAGTTTCACCCGTGAATCGAGTGCTCCTTGGATGGAACAGTCAACGTTGTCGCATGGGGAGGAAGTTCCTGCGAAATGCGCTTCAACCGAGTCCGTAGATCTCCCATAGCGTACCTCGGTAGCGAAACAAAATTGTGTCACAAGAATGTGTGCGATGGCTAACGGCCTTAGTATGTCGATCGATCTCTTTCGTGGCTCACCTTTAGTTTTTAAAAGATCAGTAGTCGCAATTTTACAGATGCGAAATCAAGGTTGAACACTTTTACATCATAGTGACACCGTATTCGTCTTCATTTTTTGTTTTTGCCTTTTCTTGCGGTCATGTTATCACATTGTACTGGATATCAAGGGCGTGTAGCCCGTAAATGTAGCCTGTTTAAATTAGATCGCTGTCGATCTCGATTCGCGATCGTCGCGGCTGACGGAATGCACAGCATCGTTCCAACGGATCCAAGTATCCGGCTGTAGAATATTTTTGCCGATCTTTCAGGACCCAATCACCTGCGCGAATATAAAGAACGCCCACTCCGGCAGAGGAGGTGGGAGAGATCAATAATCGTCGCGCGCGTTCTCGCTGTCGTTCGTAAAGAGCAGGCTCGATACAGGTTTTTGATTTCCGTGCGATCGCACCCGGCCGTTTGATTCGGCGCGCGTCGTTGGCGCGTTCTTGAATCGAGTGCTGGCTCAATTAAGTATATTCGCGTGGATATTGGCGGGCAGATAAGAGAATCGATCGCTGTCATTCGTGCCGGCGGTGTCGTTTCGCGTCAATTGTGCCTCCCGTGTTCGTCGAGCGCCGAAACAGGCCAATTAGTCGTCGAACGAAGTTGTTACGTCATTATCGCGAAAACGTCGAGTAGTCGTTTACGACTGTTCACGACCGATATTTCGTCGCCGTGGGCTGTCGCGGGGCCTCTTCGAGAATCACCTTTCCCTCCTCCCTGGTTCGACGAGTTCGCTGCGCTCGAAGGAGATGGTATACGCGATGTCGATGCACCAGAAGAATTCGTAGGCTGCGTGTTTCGGTACCGGGGGAACCGCGCGTATATGCTCGTGCGAGCGCGCACGGTCGAGGCCGGCTATAGTAATTTACGAGCGATCGTTCGTCGAATTCCCCCGATGATATTTTGCCTCGCGGGGCAAGGTCTCTCGGCCCACTCGGTGCAGCTGCAGCGTCGCGTATCGCGCCTTCGCCGATTTCGACGCCTTTCGGCGATCTCGTCGACGGGCAGTGCTTCCGAGCTCGCCTATCATTTAGTCCTGCCCCCACCAACACGTTCTATGGAAACTATGCACCCAGTCGTTGACTCGGTTTTGGAGCCTACGTTATTTTTGACTTCAGTTTCGGAGCATATCGCATTTAAAACTCGATCCAAAATCCCTATCCTAACGAAAGTGTCGAAGACTGACACTAATTCTAAACAAGACTCAGCTCGATTATCGTCACATCTACATTCCTTCGACCAGAGATCCTGAACGATAGGAGCCAGGATTCCCTAGCCAAGACATCCGGCCAGCCTCTGGCAAAGATCTCGCGTGTGCATCGTGTTTGGCAGCTGACAGCTCGCTAATTTGTCCGATCATCGGCGTGCCTAATTACGACGGCTTTTTCTTCCCTTGCCCCCGGGGCGTGCAGATTCGAATCGGGTCGATTTTGATTTCAGCGCCGGTCGAAACGCACGGGGACAACAGGTGCGCGACGCGACAGCTGGACGATCTTTTGATTCGAGGGCGGATTTCGACGCTCGATCGGACGATACTGTCGCTACATTATGCCGCGGTGTATCATTTCGGTGGCGAGAGGTTAATTAACTGCGGAATTAGTCGAACCCGACACTCCTCCTGTTCGGTGAAAACGCGACCGACGCTGCTGGTTAAATCCAGACATAGACGGATGTCGAACGATTCGTGACAAAACGATACGTTAAAATAGAACCAGAGCCAGAGGAGAAGTTTAGATTCGTTGATTTATTTATTATAATGTATAGAAAATTTTCGAATATAGCGAAAAAAGTCTTCTCGAAAACCTTGTCGTTAAAGCTGACGATAATCTGCGCGTTTCGCTACTTGGCCCCAGCTGAGATCGATTCCTTCGAATGCTAATCCGTGCTTGACGAACGTCGATTCTCTCGTTGCGCGACGCGTATCGTGACTGTTTACACCTCGGCCGTCCGAGAGTTTGATGATCCATAAACAGCGGGATCGCGATATTCCAGCACGCGAATTTCCCGGCGCGCGAGGGAAGGGAAACGGTGACGCGTTTACGGTCGAGCCGCGGGACGACGCCGAAGATCGTCCACTCGACGGTCGTTGGACAGCACTCGGAACACGCGGCACTTAGGCGGAGGAGTAAGAGGGACGAGTGCAGAGGGGGCCGGATAAAAAAGAAGAAAATCTGGTAGCTTCTGCCAACGAGGGAGAGGAGGGGGTGGCTCCGCGAACGTGTACCAGCCAGAGTGTCGCGCATTTAGATAATGCGCGCGTCCCCTCTCTGTCGCGCGTCAGTCTCCGCCGATGTACCTTTCTCCGTCGTTTCGTCTCTGTTCACACTTCACCGACGGTCGTCCATAAAAGCTCGAGGCATGCATCCTTTTATCCTCTTGTAACCATTGGTGCCTTCGCACTTTTCGTTATGCAGCCTCCTCTAGCGGGGAGCCGTGTGACGCCATAACGCCGCGCCATTAACAGGCGTAATTGCGCCGAAACACCGGAGCGAAATGCAGCTGTGCACACGCACGCTCGTCGTACGTGTCAAGATGTCGCCGCGATACTCGCTCCTCGGCGAAAATAACCCGCTCGCCGTCGATGCCTCGTCGATAGCCGCGAAGACGGAACCCAGCGTCGATTTCTCTCGTGTATCGAGAGTTTCGATCTTTTTAATATGCTCGACGTTTAGTTCGACCGGGTCTGATAAGAGCAAACGCAAACAGTACCTCGAGTTTTCGGTGGCGAGACTTCGTAGAGACAAAGATCGTCGTCAAGGTAACGTAATCTGTCTGAAAGAATTTTTAAAGTTCATCTCTAACATATTCGTATCGAAGGCCGGAATTTCTACTCTCTGATAAATAGTTACGTCCGGTCAGAGTTACTGACATCTTTACTAAGTTACAGTTCGCCGCGTACTTTCCCCGCGAGAACAGATGCAACTACTCGCGATGACTCGCCTTAAACTAATTGCACCGAATAGTTTTGTAAAACTCGAATGTTTATTTGAACAATTTCACGAAAACGCGACCGCTGTCTGTCGCGGTTCTTATTTCACGCGTCCTCTGTTCGGAGCACGATGCTCGCCGCAGAGCAGCCAGAGTTCAGCTCCTCCGGCGTTGTCTTCAAAGTTGCCCGCCTTGTTACTCGAGGGAGCGACCTCGGTGAACGGCAGGATTTACGATGGGTAATTACCAACGGCAGTAGTCCTTATACTAGAGACCCTACCGTTGTATATCAGTAGTGGAAGGCGCGGAGCGCGCTTCGAAACGCCTCGATAGGTCGCGCAGCCATTGTTCCTGTTTGCTGCTCGTTTGGATGGCTCCTCTGTTGGTTAACCTTGAGCAGTCATTGTAAGGTAGGGGGTCCGCGCTTCGTCTTCGCGTCTAATTCAGTCCTCTCATCTCTAGTCGCTAATACGAGTTGCAGCCTCGCAGCGATACATGAGCATTGACCACAACAGTTGCCGGAGCACAGTGTTGGTACACCGTGATAGTTTATTGAAAAGCTACCTTTTGGAAATTCGCTGTGGCGTCTCTTAAGTGCACGGTATAAATTTTATCCAAATGATTTGCTACTTTGTGTTTTAAACCGCGACGCGAAAGACGCTGAAGCTTCCAGTTCTATTCGAGCACGCGGAGGCCATTTGCGAGTAGTCTAGCGCGCTTTGGAGTGGCTCCTGGTTCGGTCGATTAACATGCATCGAGAGGCTTGTTGTGTACTCTTTCAGTTTCGTTAAATCGCCGGATAAAGAAAGTACGCGATTCCGCGGTTCTTTTCCCACAGCGATAAATCCCATTTTAACGAAGCAGTCTCAGTTTCCTCATTATCTTTGATCGAATGCAGCCTTTCGATGCAGATCGCGCCGGATGAAAAGCCGCGGGTATCTCTAAACATGGAATAAAAACAAGCTACCGGTGAATACGTATCCATAATAGAGCCAAGGAAAAGTGGATCTTTCGGTGCAACAACGACCACTTTGCCAGCTTCAATTATATCGCAACTACTCGTAGCTCGAGCGCAATTGCGAGTTACGTCTCGAGTCCAGAATCGACGGATTGTTAAATTTCAAGATGTCCGCTACGAATCGATGCGGATTCTTAGCGAACGAGTCCTCGTCTCGGTTCAAAGACCACAGGCAGGACAGACGTAACGCGGCACTCGGAGATATTAGCCTCGCGATCCAAAGTTCCATTCGGGACGCCACGAAGACTAACGAAGTAGTTCGCCATCGACGATCTCTGGGAATTTCAAGTTTTGATCGTTGTAACTAATAGCATAAAATGTTCCCTAAATCCACTGAACGATTTCGATCTCGTATTCCATCGATGAGCCAATTGTTAACGGACATCGATCACTGCCAACGCGTACGTGTCGCTCCAAAACAGCGATCGTTAATCGCGAGGGGCATTGTTATTCGAGCATCGTTGACGGCCGTCGCCGAGTGGAAAGGAGTTCGCGTTTCGGGTCCGGGTCGCGGGAGAGACCGCTGTCGTCGTTGCCGGGTACACTTTCGCGTAATTGCATTTCGCCTGCCACACCCCGCTTCTCTCATTCCCTCTAGATCTCGACCTCGACTCGCCTAATGGTAATGTGCGGGGCTCGGTTCGCGAGCAACCTCAGCGTCGATCGGCGTGCTTCTAGCGGTGGCAGTCGACTCGTTCGCCGCTATTGCGATATTGCGAAATGGGTTCGCGTGGTCCGAGACCAAGGTTGCGCGATCGAGAGTCAAGGAACGAGATCTCGGCGCATCCTCTACGCTGAAGAACGCTGAATCTATTTTGCCGAGGTTCGGGTACCATTTGGTCGAGGCATGTAACGGTACGTCGAATGATGAATTGCCCAACTCTTTGCCAGAATATGGGAATACTACTCGAGCGTCCTTCGTAAACGGTTATTTCGAAGGCTGTGCACGTGGTACGCTGGTCGTACCATTTCGAAAGGTACAGGCAACCATTTTGTGGACGAAAAGAATATCCGATCTTCTCGAATCGTTCTGCATCCTCGAGTCTCGCACGCCTGATGTAACCCACGACCGACGAGGGGAAGGTTCTTTCGTCCTACCTGTGAATACTTCCGTGGACGTTTCTCCCAGCTTCTGCCACCTGTGCCGCGGTCCCCCCTTGGTGAAACTGTGTCGTCTCGATTTTTGAGTAGCTTCTCCCCTTGTTCCGCGACGTCGACCTCGCCTAGCAGTGCCACCTGCCCTGCGATTTCGTATTGCGTAACACAGAAACTAGAGTAGCCGGAGTGGACACCGCGGCGGAGGGGTTGCAAAGGGAAAAGAACGGTGCCGAGAGTCGAAGATGAGAGCGTAGGTGTCTCGTTTCCATGTGGGACCCACCGGTCGAACACTATTATTTGGGCCGAGGGTCGAGGGATTCGCGTTATAAGCGAGAAAGAAGCGAAGAAGGGTCCCGTTAGCGAAGGGTCAAAACTCCTCCGCCCTCTTTTTCGAGGATACCTTTCGTGTTCCTCCTACTTCTATCGTTCCTTCTCGTTCCCGTCGACTCCGCGGGAGAGAGCCGATGCTTTCTCATCTCGTTCTCGAAGGCGAAGACTGAAGGCCCCAAGGCAGGTATAATGTAACCTCTCTACCCGTCGTTCCTCCTCTTCTCTCCCGTTTCCATCGCGCTTCTGCCCTTCTTTCTCCGCCTCGGACCCGCGTCTCCTCTTCCTCCGCCAGCATCCTTCCCTCCCCCCCCTCCCCTCCCCCCGGCTAGCCGAGAGGTTATTTATTACAGGTTTGGCGTTTATATTGGATTTACACAACTTAAATACCGAGCCCCACTGGCGCGCGGCATCAACATAAATATTGTATTTCCTTCGTCGTCGACCAGGTCTCGGCCAAACCATCGCCGAAAGATTCCCGTCACGCCTCCTCCACCGAATCCCCTGATCGGATTCGTAACTACTTCCGGTCAAGGATTCCACTAAAACGCCGAAGAGAGACCACGGAGATGCTAAATACTCGCAACGAAACGACGAGTCGAAAGGCGTTGGACGATATCTTACCATTAGGATCATGGTGTACCCTTCACCGATATTTCGGGGTGATCGATGCCGTCGCTGTTTATTCTTAATTGAAGCCTGGTCTCGTTCGATGTTAAATTTGCCACTCGCGAAACGTGACGTCTACGTTCGCCGTGTCCCATTCACGATTTCTCGGGATCGTCGATCCCAAAGCGATCGATCGCGCCCTCCGCGGCCCTCGCTCGATCCCCAGGAAGTCCGCGATCTCCGACAAAGGCGCGATGCGAGAGGACTACTGTCGGAATCCCTTAAACGGTCGCGGTAACGTATTCCACGGGCCAACTCGCGTGGCTCGAACCGCGTCGGATTAGTTTTTGCGATAAGTGGCAACGACGACACCGACTACCACCGCTGGGAGACGTCGTTTGCACGAAGTCAGAAGGAAACACACGGCAAGAGCGAGGTCTCGTTGCCGCGGCACATTGGTAAGGCAACTGCAGCTGCAACGGTGCGGATCCGAGCGCACGCCGAGAGAGCAGCAATTCCCTCGGCGCGCGTTTAGAGCAAACCAGCCACGTATAGCAATCATTCGTCTCCTTATCTAGCGACGGCGGCAAACGTGTAGGCATTCATCCATCATCCAGTAGCGTGGAAAGCACTCGTTTAGCTGCTCCGCTTTCAGTGCCCCGCCAAGACTCGAGTCCCGCGAGGGATATACGGCACGAGGCGAGCGCGCGCACTATTCGACGCGTTCTCCAGGATTTGTTTTCCTTTCTATTCCCGAGTCGAACCCATGGGAAGCGGGAAAAGAGTGCCCCTATACGCGCGGCCAGATTTTCGAGATCCTCCGTAACGTGGAATCGACTCCACGTGTAAAAAGAAATCGAAAAGTACTTTAGTTGCTTTTCACTCCGATGCTTCGTTACTTGGATATAAGCAGGTAAAGTTCGCTGCTTCGTTTGCATCCTAGTCAGCTGATCGCGCCCGCCACCCATGTGCACCCTGACCGGTGCAACACGTGACCATGCGCGAAAACTTGAACTATTCATATCTCCATAACGAAGCCTAGAATTGTAAAATGGAAAAGAACCTATATTTTTGGTAACATATCGTGCATCTTTCTACAGTGAATTTTTAGGAAAGTATCCGTTCTCAATTTCAGTAAAATTGATCGTAACTCGGCCGACTGCACCCGTATCGTTTACTCAACATTCATCGCGCCGGATTCGCGCGGGCGTGCGCGTCCATTGTTTTCCGAAGCATCGGCAAAGAGACGTCGTAACGATGCAAGGTGCACGTGCGCCGGTTGGACGCGTTTCGTTCGCTTTATCGACGAGCCCAAATAAACCTTGGATTTATTTATCGAGTCGAGTAACGTGGTTTCGTGTTCCGATAAACTGTTACGAAGTGGCGACGCCCACGTAGCCCGAGCCTGCGAGCCAGCCGCTCCGCGTCGGACGGTCCAGAAACATTCGATGTACTCTGGCAACTACCGTTTTCTCTGGTTAATCTTATTCCCTCTATCTCTCTGCCTCTTTCTCCGCGACAGTGTCAAGAGCGAGCACATTGCCGGTGGAAAATGTAAATGAACTTTAACCGTTACTCGTTCGCCCACGAGTCTGGCAATACTTTCTGGCCAGTTCCTTCACGGAAAAGGGATCGCTCGCGCTGCACCATCGAAAACGAAACCAACGATAAAAGAGTTCGTTCCAGTCGTCGTGGACAGCTATTTTCGGAGCGAAGCTCTACCGATGACCTGCCCAATTGAAACAATCGTTCGTCCAACGAAAGATTCGTTTTTCCCAGAACGAGGTCCGCTTAGGACCAACGAATGACCGGTCCGATCTCGGCGACGTCTGCCACGAAACGATCGTCTCGCGGTTGCTGGTTCCGCGAAGTCGTGACCCGCTCGAAGGCTCGGAGCACTCTCGGACGCGATCCATCCTCTCTCGGCCGAGCGATTCAATTAGCTGCGCGCGCGAGAGCGCAGGCGTTGCAAATCGCGAAGCACGCGACGAATCCGTGGAGTGGCACTAACGGGCTCCATACGCCCCTGGATTCGCGGCGGTGCCGCGCGCCAGACGCGGCAACATTGTAAACGAGGAGAGTATCGGCCTCTCTCGCGCGAGAGATAGGAAGACGACGTAGAGCATAGAGAGAGCGCGCGAACGATTGGAGGGCCAGCGAGTAAAACAAAGAGAGAAATTTCGCCAACCGAACAAGCGCCAGAGACGAAACGAGATAAATGGTAACGTACGAAGAAATATGGCTAGACATTGCAAAAGACGCTCGACGGAAGAAAAGGAGCGAGTCGAAGATGGAGAAATATGCCGGAACCATAGACATAAGAATACAGGGGCTAAGCGTAATCCTAGCTTACGGAGGAGAAGAAGAAAGTCTGAGTTCAGAGGGATGTCGGCAATTGCACCTAAATTCGATAGGTCTATTCTCGCGCATCCTCTGTACCCCCAACTCGTGAAACTGAAATTGGAGCGCAATGGAAATTAAAAAAAAAAAAAAAAGTAAATAATACTCTTAAGTCCATGGCCGTAACGAAGACACGATGGCGCGTACGCGTGCACACGTAGTGGGTGTCACCGACGTTGCTGCCGTTTCTCGTTACAGACGCAGTTGCTGGACGCCCTCCGCCAGCCCTCGCGACACGATCTATCAGCCTTTTCTACAACTACTCTCTCCTCTCCCTCTCGACCGCGCTCTCTTTGTCCTCTTTCTTGCGCACTCGTAAGCCGCTCCAGGCGGCGGCAGCAGCAGCGCGCTTCTCGCCATCCTCTTTTCTGCACGCTCTAAACCAGCTACACTCTGCGGCTCTCCTCGACTTGAAAACAGGGAGAGCTTGATAAGCTCCCTCCGCTTCGAGATTTTTTCGGATCTCGGTAACCATGGGGCTCCGGGAAGGTGGTAATTGGACTCGAGGAGTTTCGTGCCGAGAGCCTCCCGTAGGGGAGGATCGGTTTGGTTATGCTTTCCAGATTATGGGATTAGTCTCGACGAGCTTCAGCTCCGTCGCGACACTGGAAGCGTAGCAGTGCTTTTGCACCGGAACTCGAGAGCGAAGGGATCGGTTGGTCGATTTTCACGCGATCGTTTTTCAACTCTCCGTTCGAAGGTCGAAGGTTCCTCGGTACCAGCGAGGAGTACTTGGAGCGCAAAGGGTTAACATAGTTTGAGATCATATATTTAAAACACGAGAACTTAATTTTGCCGTAAAGGATCCAAAAGTTGTCCCTCTTTCGATGGAGTCCACCGGGAAGTAAAGTTTGAGACACTCTGATTTACCATTAGGAAGGAGAGGGGCTCGCAAAAATCCTAGCACGGCCCTGCGCTGTTCCTCCCGCGTTTCCCCTTCCCTTTTCCGTGGTACTTTGCCCTCTCCCTTGACTCCCTTTTATCCGATTCCTCTCTTCGCCTCCGCGGACGTCTCCTTCGCCCCTGCTTCGACCAACCAGCCAGTCCCCACCGGACGTGGTATTCAGGGGTTCTCAGTCGCGGCTCCGCGGTGGATGTCTCGTGCATCCGAGAAGCGAGGAGCGAGGCGAGGTAGCTCGTGTCACGTGCCGGCGAACTCGTTAACTACCCTAACGATCAGGATTCCACGTGGCCGGCGTGGCCTCCTCGACAATTGGCGGCAGGCCGGCAAATTGCTGGTTTTTCGATATATTACACGAGGTACACTTGGCGACACGCAGATTCGTCGAGGCTGAAGAGAGGAAGGGAGAGCGAGGGGGAGAGAGGAATTTAACTAGAGAACGCAAAATCGTGCTCAGATTTCGATTTTGACAATCTGACGCGACTCCCCTTTAATCGTTTAGTAAGAAAAAGAGTGTTAGCCAGTAAACTAAATTTCCACCCCTTCTGTGCACCTGTGTCGCTGGAACGAGTCGCTCCCTGTAACAGAAACTAAAGGATACAAACATGTCTCTTGTCTTTAATAACACGATCGAAAGAAGCGATCGGCGAATGTTTCTCGTCTAGCGAGCGTCAACGATGCCGATAATGCGTCTCCAGGCAACGGCGCGTATCAGGGGGGGGAGAACCGCGCGAGGTCGCGAATATTACATACGCGAAACGCATAAATCTTGCAGCGAGGTAATACCGGCGACACGGTATGCTCGCCTAGTCTGAGAGCTCTCGGTGCAGCGCAGCCACCGATGGAGCAAAATCTATGGCGCAGGTCTGTTAATTCTTAATGCTTAATCGGTGCACCTTATCGCGAGCGTGCGCGCGCGCGCGCGGGCGTACACGCGTCTCGCCTCACCCCGCTCCCTCAGTCTATCTTCACGGGCTGGCAAGCCTGGCTTGTAAATAGAGAAAACGCGTTTGCCGCCTATCTGGCATCAAAGGAACCGACACCGCGACGGTTTTATATACTTAATTTATGAACAATATACACCGATGTCGACCTACCTCGATTCTGGCACCTTCTCCGTCTCCCTCGCTCCCTCTCTCGTCAAACATACCAACCGGGAGAAACTCATGGCTGCCGATAAGGAACTACCCTTTATCATTAGCCGTACACCGTACAGCGTTACCGTACGACGCCAGTTATCTCGTTGTCTGCCGCGTTTCTCCGTCCGAGCGTGGCCAATTTGATTGCCATGTCGCGCGCGCTCACACGCTTCTGACGCTCTTTAGTCATTCGCTTTTGCCATGGTTATTGCGTTATTTCCGATTTTGACCCACATATCGGCCGCAAACGAGAAGAGCCGGAACAGGCTGAATCGTCGCGCAGGCGCGCCAGCATCAACCCCTTTGCAGCGATAATGTTGCCTTTGTTTGGGTAGGGGACAACGAAGGAATCATGGTTGTTCGGCACGGATACGTAAAGCTAACCTCAGGAAAGAATCACTAGGATCTGAAAGCAAACACGGTCGGAATGCTTCGAATCGAATTCGTCGTTTCCGTTTTTTAACGCAACCGAAATTCCGTTAGCTTCGCGATAGGCGATAATTGGGATTAATTGGAAGGAAAAAAACGTTTTTTTTTTTTTCCGCTGTGAAAAAGACCTCGGTCGACGCGATTGCCCTTTGCGCGCGGCGCCATTTAAATCTGCATCGTGGATAATTAATTAATCTCGTATCGTCGTTTCCATCGGTGCGCGTAAAGCGCGGCAGTGCATTATTTTAAAATTCTGTTTGCATAATTTTTCAAACGTGAATAAACGAATTCCGCGCTAGACTCGTTCCCCGTAAAAAGCCCGGTCGTCGGTTAGCGCGCGCGCGCGCATATGGTTACCAGATTCACGTCACGATTCCCTCTACCTACGCCACTGGCTTTTATCGAGGGCCGTCGACTAACTGGCTTTTTGGCGCATTTTATTATATCGTGTAATGAGTCCCTGCGCCTCATCGCGTTATGCCCCGCATCTCAAAGGGCCGTTCGGCTTGAAAAGTAGGGGCAGGGGGGGATCGGTAATGACGGCGATAAAACATGATGCGCCTTGCACGGTTTCTCAACCCTAAACTCACCTGACGGTACGGCAACTCCGATCTCCCTGGAGTCGACGTAACCAGGGAGAGGTCCAAGGATACGCGACCGAGTTCCCTTCCAGCGGGACCGGTCGTGTCCGTTTCCATTGTTCGTTCGCATTGTTTCGCTGGAATTTCGACGTTTCTCGCCGTCCTTAACCTTTCGCCTTCTTTTTCTCTGTTTCAGGTAAGTGGTTTGGCAGTCTCGTTCGCCCACCGTGCAACGCGACGAGGGGATCCTTTCGGGTAAGCGCCTCTTTTGCTCTAGACGCTTACGAGCGGAACGCGCTGCTCCGAACGATGCACAATGGTCCAAAATTCATCCGTACTCGGTAGAATTAGAGTTTGGTGTTCTTGTTTAAGAAACTGCTCGGCTCGAATCGATTAAATATCGATTCGCTTGATCGAAAGCAAATGTTGGATTATAAGGGTTTCACGATTCGCTCGTGTTACGCGATCCGTATCACACGAATTGGAAATGTTTGCCTACGCGCATAGCACGCGCAACCGGCTCCCATCACGCCGAATAGAAACGTTGAAGCCGCGGTTGGTCGTTACGAACCTCTCGGACGACCGCGAGGAGAGGAGATTCGGGTATCCCATGACGAGAGGGTATTAAAACTATAACCGGAGCAGCAGGCTGGCCGGTAATACGGCTGTGGGGGGCTTTGTCCAAGAGTCGATGGACTCTTACTTAGCCTCGATATAGGTTCGTCAGACCGTAATAGAATGAGAGGCCACGAGAGTGTTGGTCGAGCATGGTGGGAAGGGTGCATTAGCCTAATCCCGACGATCCTCGTAGACTGTGAGAAGTATCGTATTCACCCTACCGAATCAATCAGCATCTATCCGTAACGTCTACCTTCGTGGGTGGCCGAGCAGAACGGTAGTTTTCTCCGGTGTGCTGTAACGGCCGTTAAGTGTAACCTACCGCAGCTACGAGTCCGTTCCGTTTCTGCGAGCTCTCCATCGACGATACCAATTTGCATAGACCCGGGTCCCGTCGCGTTGCTATCTTCTCCAAACACGAGGGACTCTCGATCGCTGAAACTTCCGGGCACGGGCGGTTCGGGTAAATTCTCTCGTCGATTCCTTCGATCGTGTCTCGACGCTGGAGGCTTGAAAAATGTCTCGAAATAAAGGAAGATGGAATCGCGGCACTTTCGAATCGTAGTCACGCGACGATTGGTAGATCGAATCTTGGATCGATTCCATCCACCGTTTCCACGAATTGCTTGCTCGCCCTCTTGGTGGGTTTGTACTAATCCGGACAAATCGTTCTTTTTCTCCCCCATGTATCGTTTCTCGTTCGACCGACTGTGAGAAGTATCGTGTTCACCCCAACGGGCGTCAAAACGGCCCACTTTGGCTGGGCTACAATGGGGCCGTATCCGCCGGGGGGGGGGGGGGGGGGGGGGGAAGGGCCCCCCCCACCCCCCCCCCCAAAAAAAAAACCGGGCCCCACACCCCCCCCCCCCCCCCCCCCCGCGGCCCCCCCCCCCCCGGGCCCCCCCCCCGGGGGGGGGGGGGCGCCCCCAGAGAAGAGGCCACCCCAAGCCCACCAGCAGAAATAATAACTCGTGTAATACTCGCGCCCACGGAACCCCCTTGGCCCGACCGCGTATTAAATAAATATAACACCCGCGTAATACGGCTGTTAGGAAAGGCCGTCAGGCGCGGTCGACCCCGTTTGCACCCCATCAATTGCATGCGGTTGTCTATCATCCCGTCCTTTATGCTCTTACCGCAATATAAACCACTATTCGCACGAGGCGCTCGACGGGGGTGGATCGCCGCTCAGCTCCTGCCGTATCCGTCTCGTTTAACGCCAAAGTAACGTCGAACAAGTGCACGGACTTCTCTTTTAAATCGCGACGATTCACCGTGTCCGAAGTCAACGGAGATTTGCCTTTTCGCCGACTGTAGCCGCGGGAATCGAAGAAACATAGAGGTTCGCGTGATTAGCGTTCTATATCGGCAGGGGTCGTTGACATCGCGTCGTTCGCGATGTATGTCACGCGTGATACCGAAGGTCGATACGTGTATAGGTCTTGTTTTACGATTCTCGCGTCAACTTCGTCGAATCCGATCGTTTACGGAATTTTCTTCGACGGAACCATCCTCCCTATCGAAGAAAAAGCTGATCGGTTAGTTTATCCGATTTAAACCAAGCATAAAGATTGGAATCGACGAGTTAACCAATAGCATTAGCCTGCGGTATCGAATCGAAAAGCAACATTCTCGCTCGAACACGGTAAAAATATTTACATCGCGATACCCACAGAGAATATTTAACTCTGTATCCACGCGATACCAAATTACTAGACTGGTGGATTCGATGTATTTATTATACCGGATCCGCGTGGACGGAATGTATATACTTGCGCAAAATGAAATATTAATATTATTGTATTATTTCGTCGAATACATTCCGCATACGTTTCGTATGAAGTTTCCGTATCCGTGAAAGCGTACAATACACAGTCTACAAATTACAGTTTGCCCGAGTATCTTGACGCGTAAACACAAAACCCTTGTTTACCGTAATCTTCCGAGCGGTCGCTGGCGAGGTTCGTTTAAGGGCAACCGAATGGAAAACCATAATGGAAAACACTTATAATTTCCACGTCGTCCCCGCGTCTCAGATGGCCGGCTCCGTCCCACGAACGGAACACCCAAATCATCCGGGCGGAAATGGTCGTTGTGTGGTTCGTTGTTGGCCCGTTCGACGAGCCGTCACGATTATTCGCAGCGATTCGTGATCCATGATCCGTGAATGGGAGTCTCGGGTAAATACGGCGTGTCGGGGTGATCCACCGGTTCGCCACGACACGCGTTCCCCTCCCTGTCTCTCTCTCGCTCTCGTGGAATATGAATATGATATCGCACCCCGCCACTTACGAAATGATTTATCAATTGAGCACCGGCAACCCCGGGGTACTGGTGTTGAAATATTATAACATCATTCCCCCCACGGCTCACCCTAATATTATCCCCCCCGGCCGTTCGCCATTAACATAACAATAGTCGACCTAATTGCGGCCTAATCGGCGCCAGGGGCGGAACTCCGATCGGCTACACCGACGAATCCTCTTAGTCCTTCTTTTGATACCTTCAGTTTTCTCCTCCTCGTTCTTCTCTTCTCCGCTTCCTCTGATTTAAGTGTTTCCTTCGGTTCGTTAAGCTGTCCCCTCGTACACACGGGCGTTTATAATTACGCGATTTCTCTCCCTTCCTTCGGAGAATACCACCCTCTAGTGACAAAACAGCGTCGGGAATATTTATTGCCGGCTCGTAAAAGTTAATCGAGCGGCCATTTAACGTGGACGATAAATGCGGCGAGCACAGTCTCGGCTGCATTTTTCGCGCGTGATATTATACTTGCTGGTAGGGATCTCGCGAGGTCGTAAAATCGGTCGGAAATCGATCTGTACAACTTAAGCTGATCGCAATTAGTAATCCGACACCTTTTTAGACAAGGACAGAGGTAGATTTTTCGTTCAGCACCGTACGATATCAGAATTAACAGATTCATATTTCGATAACTTTATTCTTCTTATGTACGTTCACTCGTACCCCTGTAATGGAAGAATCGATTACTTTTTCGTTTTGTAAAGTACGCGTGGAACGTAGACAGACCGCCATACTTGGTTTCGAAGAATTTTTTATTTATCTTTACGTGCATGTAAAAGAGTTCCGTGGTATGTCACCCACGGTTATAATTATTCGTATGCGAAATGGTCGAGGCTCGAAGAGTTCCGTGATCTCTCGTCGCGCGAGTCGCGTTACCCAGAACCTGTCGCGATCTACGGATTGATGGATCGGTCCCCGTGATCGTCAGGTTTTTCGTCAGTAGTCGGAGAACTCGCGTGTCCCGCAGAGATGATCGATGCGAAACGGTAACAAATGGAACTCGGCGTAACGATCGACGAAGAGCATCGGCACGAGTTTGCGGTCGTGCGTACTCTCGGGGAATCAGCGTTGCGGCGTGGCCAGCTAAGAATCTTTTCGCAGCCCTTTTCTTCTTCTACTCCGCGGCGTTTCTTCTTCGTTTGTTCGTACCCCGGAGACCACTTACCGCAATTCCAGCTGCTATTGCCGCGCACGTTTTTTTCTCCTCCTCCTCCCCTGTTCGACAATCATAATTCGAGATTTTTCTCGGTTTGCCTACCGTCGGATAGATATCCAGCAACTGTAATGTTCTAGCCAGGTTCCTCGCTTTTTTCTCTCAATTTTTTCACGTAACTGCGAAGCTCGGTTACAGATCTCTGAGATTTGCACGGAATATCGCGATTCTGAGAAACTGTTGCTCGTTTCAGGTCGTCGACGTAATCGAGAGAATTAAGTTCGAGGAACGATCCGAGCTGCTGGTCTCATCCGCGTGTAAAAATTGTAACGCGTTCGACATCGATCGGGCGAATCGTGAATTCGTTGGCGAATTTTCAGCAACTGTCTACCGTTCGGTATCTTCCGACCGGAAAGCTCATTAGCGAAGACAAAGCTTATTGGAACGGCATACTTTACGCTCGATAAATCCCTGTAAAATTCATACCAATATCGGGAGGGAAACGCGTATATCCGACGAAGCGCGTTTATGTTGTAAACACTTGAATAATTCAACGCAGAAAATTTCGGCCTGCCGTTGCCGCTGGTACAGCAGGAGCGAAGCAACGTCATTAAGTTAATTATTGTCCAGTAATCACCCGTGTGTTTCGCTCTCCGCTGATATTTTTTTTCTATTTTTTTCCCCGTGCTTTTTGTCTTTTTTTGGTCCGTTGACCGCCTCTCCTGCACAAAGAACGAGCAAATAAAAACAGTTGCGTCGCGTTGCTCGCGTTCGCGAAACAGAGACGCGACGCTGTAGGGGGGGGAAACGGGGAACAACGGGGGCGAGTTTAACGAGTCAACGGTGTCCAATAAATAATCAATTTAAACGTTAATGTACAAAGTAAAGCTCGCGTCAAGCGTTTCTAACGATCGGGCGCGAAATCGTGTTTCGCGTCGTCGCTCGGAAACGGAAACACGTTTGATTTTTATTATACGTAAATTACAGAAATTATCACGATTTTTGATTATACATACGTACTTTTCGCTCAAGCCTTGGGTACAAACGCGACTCTGCGTCTTTCGTTGAACTACTTTCAGTTTGCAACCATGCATGCACCGAATAACCGTGCAACCAGTTCGCCCCGACGTAAATCCGATAGCGAATCCACGCCGCGGTGCTCTGGCGGGCTTCCCCAAAGAAAGGATGCCATTTAACTGGAACCAATTTGCATCCTCCCGATTATTCTTTCTTTCATCTTCTACCGCAACCTCGGTCCAATTACGAAACGCGCCCCCACGACACGCGAGGAAATTCGTCCGGTTATTTTTACGCGGCAAAAGCGTCTTATCCGCTTCCGTGCACCGCGCGTCTCGTCTCGGATAGGCCTGCTGTTGCAACGCGCAAAAATAATCCACGCGCCTCCGGAAAACACTTGTCGTTTCCTTGTCGCGAGTTCTCCTTTGTGGAGGACCGAACAGCGAAGACTTATATTTTTCCAGCGTTTCGCGAGGCGTGCCGTCTCATTTCGCGGTCTTTTTGGTGCACGCCACGGGAGCCCCTTTCCCGCACTGCTTGGAAAGGACAATGTCGTTAACGCAAATTATAACGTTTAATAGTCCTTTCTCGAGACACGTTTCCGTTCCATTCGTAGTTGCACAGGCATCGCGCCCTAGTCTCTTTACGGGGCTTCAAGAGAACCGCGCGTTTCCGCGCCTGGCGAGAGTCCATCTTCTTGGTGGGACTACTCGAAAGGATATTCGTTTAAACGCAGACCCTTGTGGACGCGTTGAAAATTATTTTCTATCTTCTGAAAGCGTCGAGGAGTTCACCTCGAAGATCTCCCATGTTTGGTAGGTTTCGTTCTCGGTGAAGACCGTAGTAAAATGAGCCGAGAGGTCCAACGCAGCCCGTTATCGCGCAGAATTGATGACACTCGGCGGACTATTCCGTATCGGGAATCACTCGCACCTATCCAAGGAGCAGGCATCCGCCCATTCGCATTCCGGATTAATCGCTGCATCAGGCTCATCGGTATCCGAAGCGACACGCCCAGTTTCTCGACTCGAACGAGCCTACCATTACGCTTAATGCGGCTCGCGCCGCGGACTCTGGAATCGGACTTGGTACAGCGCAACGAAACTATCCGCGTACGTAAACGCAGGCGTCGCGAACAGGATCTCGATGGTCGATGATATTCGATTAATCCAGCGCTAAGCAGCGCGAGCTCGCGCACCGATCGCGCTTCTCGACCGGTAATTTATTATGTCCGCGCGGATGTGCCGGGCCTGCGGGCGCAACCCGTCGCTACCAGGGCGACGTTTATATCTTTGGCGACGTTTACGATGACCACCGGACGGTCGATCCTAGAAAGAGGACAGTAGCGGAGCGAGCGAGAGGCTGAGCGCGAGCAACGAGACGAGACGAGGCCTCGAGCACGTTACGCTCGCATGATGTATCCCCGGTATGTATGCAGATAATGGATGCGGGGGAATACAGTCGGACATATAAAGACCCCACGCAGGAGATACGACGGAACGGAGGCTATCTCTTCACCCTCCGTCTCCTGCATCTCGCTTCACTGTTCTCCTCCTACACGCTCTCCTCTCGCTCGCTCTCGTTTTCTCTCGTTTTCTCTCCCAAACGTTCGTTCTTACACTCTCGGTGTCGAACGGCGTTCTCTCTCTCTTCCACGCGTACTCGTGGCTGCACTCGTGTTTATATATAGGAAGCAGAAGATCAAAGAGCGAACCTTCGCTTAGCTTAGCATCAACGCCGCTTCGCTTGGGGAACCGGCCCATCGTCACTGAGATAGCTTGGGTGCCGCGAATGATGACGATGGGTGGTAGCAACGACGGTGGTGGCGATGGCGACGCCTTCTCCAAAGGGGTTCGGGAGGGACAGGGTTACCGATATAAATGTTATGTCGGCAGAGTGCAGCTACGCGAGGGACGAGGAGAGCGAAACGGGTAAATGGGCGGCGAAGTCATTGATCTAACGAGTCGCACGCATCCGTCGGAGAGATCTCGAAATTGAAGCAGACATCGCCCTGTCGGGATGCTGGAACACCGGGCTACTTCGCCGTTTGTAATTTTCTTCCGCGATCCACTCGTTCGAAAGGGGTCGCGCCTCGTTGCGCGGCTGCCGTCTGTCGATTCGGTATTCCTGCCGAGAAGTGTCATCCGTACACTCCTATTTCTCGATCTGCCCTCGGGAAACTCCGCCGTTTTGGGTGGCCTACCTCTTCGCTTTGGACACTCTAGAAATTTTAGTGAGTTGGAGAGTATCCCGGTATGCGTGTCAGGGTAGCGAGGAGATGGGATATTTTTCTAAATCCTCTCTGTCGCTCCAAAACGCTGCTCCGTTAACAAAATAAATTTTTCATCCAAACGAACGAGAACCCTCAAGAGTTTCGCGAATCGTCTGCGCTCGATGATTGCACCCTGGATGCGGTTTAATCGTGCGTGAATTCTAGCGGGGAATTAACCCGCCATCGCAGTCGGATTAACGGATAATGGAGTTGTAACGCACGCGGCTCTAGCGCCCATTGTTTATGCAGATTGCTTGGACCCGCACCGGTTACGTAAGTTGAAAATCGACGCGCACCGATACCCAGCGTAAAGGGATGCACGACTAGAATTCGATGTCATTGAATCGTACCCGCGACTTTTTCGAGCTTCCGAAGGTAAATCGGTAATTCGAGCGGTCGACGGGCCAGGTGAAAAATTCATTTACACCTGGCTCGCAAAAATGATTAAACCACAATCGCGCGCGCGCGGTTTGGAAAACAATACCTACGAAAGCGCCCGACCGGCCATGAAATTGAAAATCAACGTTTTAAATCACTCCGCGTTCTCGTTTTTTGTCCGTTAATCTTTGCGCGTTGAAAAACACCGATGTCTCTCCAAATGGACAGCGCGTGGAATAGCGTTGTTATTCGTTTCACCCGTGCACGGATCTGCGATCTTTTTGCGGTTCCAACTTAGAACCATTTCTCGCGAATGTCACCGAGAGTCGTTCGCGCCCTACAATCGTCGCGAAAATTTCTTTTCTTTTCGTTTAGACAACTTTATTCGGAGTACGAGAGCGTATATACACCTTCGATGGACAAGGAATGGCACAGGGATCCTTCGATGCTGCGCGTTGATGGTTTTAAGGACGCCTTACCGCGTGGCGCGTCTCGTGATCGTGTTAACATATCGAAGTGCCTCGTGTCCTCGCTGTAACGACCGTGGAACGACGGTCTCCATCATCCGCTAATTAATGTAATCACGCTGAAAAAACATCTCGACACCGAATTTTACGTCGCGCACAGAAACAACGAGGGGAGGAGCGTGTTCGAAACGTGTGCGGTAGCTGTAAAGTAGCCGGGGGGGTTTGGGAGGGCGGGGATTGCGCGAACCACGAAATGCGAAAAGTTTCGATCGCCCCGCATTGCACGGGGTAATTCGATCTCGTTAAACAATCGACTATCGCATTCCGTCGCGACGCATACCTTCTCCTTGCATTTTGGGTTTATTTCGCGTTTCGAGGGTCGCGGTACCAGCGAGCCAGAGAGGAAAAAACGAAACAGCGGGAGAGAGAGAGCGAGAGAGAGAGAGAGAGAGAGAGAGAGAGAGAGAGAGAGAGAGGCGATCGCATCGATTTCGAAGGATTCTTCGTTAATCAGAGATCGCTGCGGGTTCCGGGAGGCATAAAATCTGCCGGTGGCTGGGCACAGTCGGATCCATCCGGCTCGTAATCGCTGGATTAATTTCGGGTGAAACTCCTGGCACTCGTGAAAGTCGGTAGAATTCGCGGCGGGCTGAAAAACGACGGGGGTGGCGGACGAAAATAAAGCGAACGAACTCGGGCACGGTTGGAGCGGCGAGCCCCCGAAAAGGCTGAATTTTAAAGCTAAATGATTACGAAGGGATTCGCGTAGGCGGGCATAGAACCGTTTCTCCGCGAAACGGAGAATAAAATAGTCACGCGTTTGTATTTATTCATCCCCCCGTCCTCTGGGTTCCGACGCGGATTCTATCCCGTCGATTCTAGTTGATGTAGGTATTCAGCCACGTTTCGCCGCCGGAATGAATGGCTGTACACATTCTGCCGCATGAATCGGCCCTATTACCGGCCGCGTTTCTCGCTTTCACGGGGCCGCGGCTACTTTTTCGCGCGCGTCCACGGGAGTTCCGCTGCCGGGTCCCGAGAGCACGTCGTTAAAAATACCGTTCCGTGTGCTATTCATTTTAAAGACCCGGCCACCGTCGATCGTTCGATCCTGTCGCACGTTAATAATTCTTGACTAATGAGTCCGAGAATACCGCCATTTTCGCGCACTCTCGCTGCGAAGTCAGGCGATCTCTCGAACGAGAAAAACCAGGAATATGTCGCGAACGTTGCAGTCGCGGACGCAGCTTCGATGAAAGCGTCGTAGTGGAAGACATTTTGGATTTCAAAGCTAGTTAAGTAAAAGAAAATGTATTTTGTTTAAACAATCCAAGTCGAAAAGTTCGTCAGTTTTCGGACCACCGAGCATCCCTCGAAGCGAACGATACGTTTGCCCCAGACCCCACGGCGGAGAGATAAGTGCGCGCGAGCGCCTCGTCCGGAGACCGGGATCGCAACGACGTGCTAATTACACGATGTTCCGCGTAACGAGATGCGGGTCCCGAGGGGGTTGCCCTTTTCGAATTAGATGCCAGGCAGGCAGCCGGGAGACGGAAGGAGGAAGGCCAGTCGGCAGCCCTAACAGTTCCTGGTATCTCCCTCGGCCCTCGGGAACCGAGAGCGGAGGACGCTCTTCCGCGTCTTTTTCTCGCGGGCCGCTTAAGCGAGCGGTATCCTCTTCCTACGGTTCTCGGCGTGTGTTTTTCGGTCAACACGCTGCCATCAAAAATTCGACGTTTCGGGCCAGCGAAATCACAGGCTCCGTGGACCGAAGAAACGCGTCGATCGGGTGAACCCTGCCCACGAGGATCTCCTTCTCGTAGCCGTGTAATTTATAGCGGAAGAAGCTGGCGCCCCATCCTCTTCCGTCTTTTCTGTGGGTCTTGGTGGCTAGTTGGCCCGCTCGTGCCTTCGTGCCCGATCCTAAAACGCACAATTAATGCTGGCTGTCACGGACCCGCCCTTGGGACCCGCTGGAACTGCGGTAGATCCCTCCCGATTCGCGTCGGACCCCGGTAAATCTGGAGCCCGTTTCCACCGTGATTATTCTCCCCGTTTCCTTCTCTTATTCGTTGTCACCCGCATGGTTTTCGTCACCGCCAGAACCGACTATAAATAAAACGCGAGGAGTCCGCGCAGACGTCCGACGGCCTCCGCGGATGCTCGGGGAGAGTTCTTGGAGCCGTTGCTTAATCGGCGACGATACTCTCGAGGACATCGGGGCTTCCGGTTCAAAGCTCTCTCCTCCTACGTCCCGGTTGGAGAGTATACGACGAATCGGTTCAATTAAAAACGGTCCCGGTCTCGTCTATAGCGCGGGGCTCAAAGGAAACCCGCGGCGGTAAAGGACGCGATTCGATCGGCTGCATGCAATTTCCCGGCGCAACGAGATTGCTTTTCCCTGCTCGAGGAGAAGGATAGAGAGAGAGCGCAGGAGGCGGAACCATTCGGAGGAAAACACTGCGAAGGAGATCTGCGCGTTCTCGTTCCTCCTCGTGGGGGGATCCGAGGACCGTGGCCGCAGGGTCCACTCGAGAACGGGCACGGCCCTGACCGACCTCTCGGATCCCGACAAACAACCTGCTGCTACCGACACTGTCGATGGAGGTCGCGTATTACCCTCTATTAATATCATAATATAAACATAACTCGTGTGTGCGAGTCAGCGAGCCCCAACGCTAGCGGGGGCTGCACGATGAAGCGAGACGTCGTTACACCGTAGGGAGATGAGCGCGTACACCAGGGTTGATTTTCTGGGGTCGATCCCAGGTTGAAGGGGCACCCTGGGAGGGGAGCAAGTGGCGCGTGATGAGTAGGGTGTGTTACACGCACATTATGCGTGGTTCTGGCTGCTGCTACCGCGCACCCTTTTCCTCTCCTTGCCACGGAACCCTGATCCTGCGAACGCGCACCCCCTCGGAGCTGCTCGTCGCGCGTTTTATATATCGATGAACCGTCGAGGGTTACAACTATATCGGGTAATCGTTTCTGCGTGGCGCGGCAGCCCTCGTGAAACGGCCGGTCGTCGGCTTCCCGCTTCCGGGATATGCGCTTCCAGGCCGAGGCGGGGCCCGAAACCACTCGTTCCTCTCGCATTCCCCCCTCGCGCGTACATGGATTTATTGGATAATCGTCCCGGTGCTTTAGTTTTTATCCACGGTAATCCTGTTCGCCTCTACGTGTGCGCGACGCTGACCGTTTCACGATAACCGAGGAATCGGGAAGACGTAAAACACCAATCGGTTGTAAGAAAATGAAATCGCGCTTCCGTCGAAATTATAGACGGACAAAGTACAGTAGGAGAAGGTGTAACGTGTTTCTTTATTTTTTCAAAGTGTCAATGATCCTTCCTTTGATTGAAAGAAGAATGACGAAAATACGTGCGTTGCACGCTGGGATATCCGCTTAAATGCGCGAGAGTAACGACTAACCGACTGCCGTGAATTGCACGGTGCGAGCTAAACGTCGACATAATTGTAATGAATTATACTCGCTCGGTTCTAAGCGGATGCCACCGTCCCCTGCATTTTAGTCGGCGTTTGCGAGGCGCGACGGTCATTACTTCGGGCGCGCGAGATGCGTTTCCGGTTTCCTCGAAGAAGATCGCGCCTGCAGCCCCGCGAATTTAGCACGTGCGTGCCATGGTGCACACGTGCGCGCACACGAGCCGTGGATCCTCGCGCGCTGTAGATTGGAAGCTCGTCCTGAACCTTCCTTAATTGTTATTTTTTTGTGCGTTGTACGTTTTATCGAAAAGTCAGTCGATTTCCTTGAAGAACGAGAAGGATATTTGCATGTATCCCACGGAGACGATTCAAGGGTTGGTCTGGTCAATCTTACAACCCTATCTAAATTTTATTCATTTTCTATACGCGGCTGTAGAGACGTGACGCATTTCAAATACCTAAGTGGAATATCAGCTGCATCGGGACTCGAACGTGGCAGGAATAGAAGGAAACAGGTAGCGAAGCCTTTAACGTCGTCACGGAATATCAATACCGTAGGAAGACAAGGGAAATTTCACGGTAAACGGAGAGCAGTGGACAGACATCGTCCAAAATTTGTAGTTATACGGGCTACTATGAAACCTCGTTGACCTTCGAAATTGGGAAACTCGTCGAGCCACCCCCGCGAATAGAATTTCGTCGGTTTTATCGTAGCGCCGGCGTAAATTACACGAAAAATGTTTCGCGTTGGCATACGGCGCCCTGTTCATCGTCGCGTTTCACATTTTCGCGTCGACAATACGACCGCTCTTCTACGCGTCCATTGGAAAATTAAACCGATCGCGTCGCAAGTAACACGGGCTCTCGCTCGAACGAGGAGAAGTGTCATCGACTGTCGCGTTCCCGCAGCGCAGCTCGAAAAATCTGGATGATCTCCTCCTGCCCTCTCCTCCCGTCCGCCGCGCGTTGTTTTAACGATCCTTTAGAGCCACCCGGTACATGAGCTCGCGCAGTGGCGCACTTGACTGTAGCACGCACTCCATGCACGCAGGGGTTGAGGGTTCCATACGTTGCGGTATGGATTAGTTAGGCGGACACAATAATTTTGCCAGCACCCACAGGCGATATTCTCTCTCTCTATCCGCGTCCTTCCATCTCCTCCCTTCGTCTCCAGGTCTCTCCGCGATGCCGCAAACCTTTCCAAGGGGGTACGCGAGCCTCTGTGCAAGGAAAAATTGGTATTAAGAAATTTACTTGGCTCTCGTGCGATTTCACGTAGCTGCAGCCTTTAATTTAGGATGTACAGTGTTCCTTGACACTGTGATTGAAGATCAGAGCCAACGGAGTAATCATCGTCAGAGGTTACTCCACCTCAAAAAATTGGTGTTTCGTTGTCGCGGTCAGCCATTCATACGGTTGCACCCCATGGAACCTCACCGAGATCGCGAGCGATACGCCGATATTCGGACGAGTCTCAGCCTCGCGACGCGTCTCCATAGTCTTCCAGAGGTGGTCGAGGCGAGGCGCTCCAAAAATAAAGCGACGAACGGAGAGGGACGGCGCTCGCTCGCGGCAGCTGCGGGCATTTGGTCATATACGAGGCAAAACTTCCGCTTGATAATCTTCATCTGGCTGAACGTGTTCGCGGGAAGAAAGGGAAAAAGGAAGAGAAGTCGACGAGAAGGGCGACGGTAGTTCCCGGCGATACGAGTCTGGAAAGAAGGGACGAACCCGGACTGAAACCCGAAGGAAGAAGCGGGGGAGAACCCCTGGCCACCCCTTATTAAGATTCCAGCTGTGGAATTCTACCTGCGCCGAGCTCGCTACTGGTCTTAAGTAAATAAAACACGACCGAGCCACGTCGCCTCCGCAACGGCTTCGCTCTCGCTCGACCGGGTTTGCGTAGCTGCTCTTCGTCGTTGCCGTTCCTCCGGGTGGTTCGCCTTCTCTCTTCATTTCTCTCTTCGGGTTCTCGTTCGCTCGCTCCGCTCGTACCAGCTCGGCTCGTTCCTGTTGCTCTTGCCTCGCTCCGCTCCGTCTCGTCTCGCCTCGCCGCCCCTCTGCTCGCCTCGACTCGTCCACGTCTCGTTTTCTCGTCCATTATTACGGCTGCTTTGCCTACGTTTCGCTCCTCCTTCCTCCCTTTCTTCCCGTCTCTTTTCCTCCCTTCCTGTTTGCGATCTCGCGCGGCCGAAACGCCGTAAGCGCGCCACGAACCGAGAATTCGGGACTTCGATTCGGCTCGATCGACCCTCAAGGACATACCAGGATTCCACAGGATCGGCCCCCGATGCGTACCGACCGATCGGAAGCGTTTTCGGGGAGCGAAACGCAGCCCTTTGAAGCGCGGACGCGCTCAAATTCTCGGCTGAATATTAGAACACGGCATCGGCATCCCTATCCACCCCCCGTGGGGTTGCTCGAGGCACGGGTTCAAGCGGCGTTCGCGTATGACTTCGCGGATGGCTTCGTCGAAGGGGAATTACGATGAACACCTGTTTTCGGTATATCTGGTACTCCAAAGGGGGTTAGCTGGATTTAAAAGGGTCCCACCTTTGTTTAATATTTCATTTCTGTTTCTCTGTGCATCTTGGCTATTATAAATACCGTTAGAGAAGGAGGCATATCTCGTAATCCGTTCTTGTAAACCTTTGCAAAGATAACAAAAACCTAAAGAAGCTCAATGTTCAGAAAGTCACAGCTACCAAGTTTGGTCTGATCATGTACCCCTTTAACCGTTTCTACAGAAATTCTTGGACAACCATCCTTAGGTGTCACGCGATCCTATAGGTGTCGTCGAGTCCATCCTGCGTTTATCTGTCCGATGCTCGCGGCGGACGTGTCGCGTCAGTCTCCCGGGTGCGGATAAGCGTTGGACGTCGACGCGCGTTACACATCCACGGGCGAGTTTGCCGCGAACCGATGGCGATGACACAGAACCGCGGGGCTTGTTATTCGTCATGCTTACGTGTTACGGCAGCGGTGGCGCGAACGCCAGCATCCCTTCCGCTTCATACGTCTTCCAGCCCGACGGTGTGTCCCACGGAACGTTTTTAATATTCCCCGGGGCGGTGTTTGCGCCGCTGTCATTTACGGTTTTTCTACTGTACGATGGCGCGAGCGAGAGAAACCGAGAGGGTGAAGCGGGACAGGCGCGAGTCGGAGCAACAGACACGTCCTCCGTGCACAATGCATCGGTCCGTGACGGTGACGACGGAGGACTGTTGCTGATGCTGATGCCGGCGTGGTCGGTACGCCTGCCGCCTTTAGTAATGCCAGTTGCTGGCTGGTTGCTGCCGCTACCGCTGCTGATGCTGATGCTGATGCGCGTGAGGATCCGCTCACCTCGGTGTGTCCCGATCGCTCCGGGCTCCGTGATAACCACGCCAGCTACGCGCGCGTGTCGTCCTTCTTACACAAGTCGACTGCCAGCGTCCCTGCACCGCTTCCCGGCTGCCGTGTCTGCCTGTGTTTGTTCGGAGAATCAGACACGGAGGACACACGAATACCCCGTCAGATAAAGAGAAGACTTCCGGGCATAATCCGGAGCGTCGCGCGGCGAGGCAAGGCTAGGCGCTAGAACAAATCAAGCCGCTTCATTGTTCTCAGCCCTGGAGCCAGCTTTTCTTTTCCTTCTCTTTTTTTTTGTTCCTTTTTTGCTCCCAACGACGATTGGCGCGAACAGGACGGGGCTACCCTTTCTCCTCTGCGCGAACGACGAGAAATTTCGCGCTCGTTGTCTTGGTCTCCCTGAAACGCTTGACGTCTGATCGCGTTCGTCGACGATACCCTGGAAATCGTGCGTTCGGATTTTCTTTGCTCGAAGGAGGAAACTTTGTTACGCCATTCGTCCGCGACTAGCTCGTCGAAATTGTTCGTCGGTGACGATCGAACCTGTCCTCCGTCCGTTGTCAGCTACTCGACGCGATCCTGCGAAGAGATACTATCTAGAGTACTGACTCGGCAGATCCGTGACGCGTGTCTCTCTTGAGCTAATTGCCATTCTGTCTGAAGTTCCACGACAACTCTCGGAAGATTTCTCCGCGCGGAAGATCGCCCGTATAAGGCCGCCCCCCGTTCTACGGCGACGTCCTCGTTGTCTCTCCCAGACGAGCAAATGGGCTTCGGAACGCCTCCAATCTTAACGTCTATATCAGTGGTCTGATTACGTCGACCGTGTGGACTTTCATTCCTTACTCGTATTTTTATTAGTCGGAGAACTCTTAGGTATAAAATACTTGGTAAACAAGGAAAGATAGCAAGGTATACAGGCACGGTTGGAATTTTACAGCCGAAAGTCGACGGACTCCTTCGAACCTCTGCGATTCCTTCGAGAGAAAGCCAGTTTCGCCTAACTGTCCCATAAAAAATGCGTAGGACGAAGGACTTTGGCAAACGGTAGGGGAGCGGCCGCAGAGGGGGTGGGGGCACGGTATGCATTGTGTCCTGGCTACAGAAACGAGGAGCCCGAAGGTTGGGGCTTCTAGGAATCGCGACGTTACGTTCGAACTCGAAACGACAAGTTGCTCCGAGTTCACCGTGGTCCGATGGGTTGCGTTTTCGGAGAAGGGTTTTCAAGTTCCTGTGAAATATATAGGAAAGTCATCGAAGCGTAGCTCTTGGATAATCCTCGCCTTGCACGCTGGTACCTTGTTTTTCCTCGTCGACCTTCCTCGGATCGCGGATGCCATCCTATTTTTTTCCATACCCCGGTGACGAGTGGTACGAGAAGACTGGGGATTAGTAAGGACTAGGAAGGGACGAAACGGAGGAGCAGGGGGAGGAGAAAGACGGCATGTAATCTTCAATCAACGACGAACCGACGGTAGACCGTGCAATTATGAATTAAGGATGAATCGCGACAAACAGAAAAGTCGACAGGCGGAGCCCGAGATACTCTGGCAAGGGTTTGCTCGTACGGACAAGGAATCACGATACGTCGACACCGTAAGAGTTTTATTGTCTGCGCCAGGATGCGCGCGCTCACGGTCTGTATGGGTGAGCGTGCACCCTCGATCGCGATGGAGCACCAGCGAGGAGACTGATTGGGCATCACCTTGCGTGGCTTCGATCCGCCCTGCTCCCTATAATAAATCTCCGGAAATTTCTCATCGCTTTGCCTCGCATGCTGCCTCTTCCTTTCCCTCCGTCCCTCTCTTCGATGCTTTGCTTTTCAGTCGGCTGACTATTATCATGGGATGCGACAGAAATTTCTGGACCTCGTCTCGCGAAATCCAGGGAGATCTATCGACGGATACGCGTCGACGATCGAATCGCTCGTTCGTTCGAGGTGTAGAAGCGACGCTTGCCGCGTTCAAAATTTTCCCGCGAACCCGAACGCGACGCGCGCGGTCTCGACAAACGATCCTCGGACGAGCGATAACGCGGCGTTTCCCGCCTTACCTTTACCTTTCATCGACGCGGAAGGAGCGAGGGAGAGAGCGGTAAGAACCGAAACAAATAAACGCGGAAAAAAGCGGAACGGTGCATAGAACCGGCGCTCTCGGGCATCGGGAGTCTGGTATTTTGGCAAACTACCGCCGACGGCGCTCCCGGTTTGAAAATCAATGCCACCCTCTGCCTCCGGACCGACGATATGGTGTAACGAGCGCACACAGAGGGTGGAATAACGTAGGAAAAGAAAGGTGGCGTACAGGGTAGGGGATGAAAGAGCGAGAGAGAGAGAGAAAGAGAGGAAGGGGGCGCGAGCGAGCGGGGTAGTCGGTATCGGTCGGGGTACTCGAACGAGAATGTGCACCAATGGCGGGAGGCTGGGTCAGGAGGGACGAGAAGAAGAAGGGGTGGCAGCAGGTCGTTGAACATAAAAGTGGGCACGGAACGAGTCACGTGTATCGGGCGCATTGAGACGGATCGACAGGAAAACGGTGCGCGACGTTGGCAGCGGTAACAGAAGCGGCCGAGTGCCGTTCTTGCGCCGGCAGCTCTACGAGCTTATGCTACGAACGTAGGCTAAGCTGGATGACTGGTTGGTTGGTCGGTTGGTTGACTGACTGACTGACTGGCTGGCTGGCTGGCTGGCTGGATGGGTTGCTTGCTTGCTTACTTGCTTACTTACTTGCTTGCCGTTAACTTCTCTCTCGCTTGCTCGCCTCCTCCGCCTGCCCCCGCGACACCCCTAGAACCCCCCTCATCGTAGCGGTGTTTCTCTCGCTCTTTCCCTCGCGAGACTCACGAGTCCCCCTCCGGGTTGCGCCACCAGTAATTGCTTCCTTTGAGTAGCTCCGGAGGTGTAATTTAGTCCCCGACCAACAACCTTAACTAATTAACACACCGAGTAGCGAACGAGTAAGCGAGCGAACGAGCAACGAAGAACGAGCCGCGACGGCTTGACTGACGGACTGGCTGGTTGACTGGCGGGTTGGCTGGCTGACTGATTCCTTCTTCTTTTCCCGTCTCCTTCCTCGACACCATGTTCCGTTTCCTTTCACCTTCTCGTCTTCTCCTTCAGTCGGTCTTCACCTTTCTCTCGGGTTACCGCTTCTCGATAATCGAATGCAGACGGGTCGACCGGTGAGAGCGGCGCGTTACCTTCCCCCTGGCAGCAGGCGCCTTCGACAACTCGTTACTCACCACCTTTTCCATGAGTCCGCCTCTCGTGACCTCGCGTGTCGCGGAACCGCGCCACTCGACGCTAATCGGTTGCTCGTAGCTCGCGATCGAATCGCGTTCGCCGCTCGCGATAATTACAGGTGTTTGACGCCTGGCTAACTCCATAGCTTTTCATTGAGGAAAGGAAGACACGTTTTTTCCCACTTCGTTTATGGAATTTTTCAGAGGGAGGAAAACCTTTGTACGGATATTCCATGGATACGGTGACCAATGTTCCGACCGTCGAGCGCATCTGAATCTCTTCCACGAATCCGAACCCCTCGCACCTAACGATCACCGTGACGCACCTGTCGGCCGGTGTGGGCTCGGCTTAAATCCTTTCCTTCCTCTGTTCTTTCCTCGACGACCGCCAGCGCCGACACTCGGCCTCGAGAAGAGGTACACGGACCTCTTCGATGCACCGTGTGGTGGAAATACTCAAGCTGTGCAACGATGCTCGTATTTAACACCTGATTAAAGTGGGAGGGAGGGAGGGGGTAACGTTGGCGTGACCGAAGCGATTCCTGCGAGACGAGCCTCCCCGCGTACCACCTCAGATCCTCGAACCCACAGCTCGTTTCGTCTTTAGCCGTCGTCCTCCTCACACCTCGGTTGTTCCCCTCGCGGCTCCTCTCGTCCCTCTTCGCCGTTTGAGGACATAAGGTGGTCCAGTCAGTTCATCACGATGCAGCGGTATGCGTTCGTACGTGCACCCAGCACTCGCTTGTGCGCGCGAATCTCTACGGGCCCCGATGCCGAAGTGGTGGTGGGGAGGCAGAAACGGGCCCCGAGCGACAGCGTAATCACCTGGACGAACTACCACACGGTCCCGCGTGGCCCCACAGTGGCGTAGCCCGAAACGAAACGGGCGTGTACGCGCGCGGGTGTGTGTGTCACCCGAAAATTGCGGACCGTTTCACCGGTCCCCGGGACGATTTACGAGGGGTCCAAGGGATTTCGTGGCCGTCAAAACGCGACGGGGACACGGCGCGCGTGATTCAAATGTAAATTGAACGTCGATCGTGCGGCGACGCGAGTCCGCGAGCCGTTCGGTATGACGTCGGCGCCACGTGGATCGTGTTTCGACCGACGCGCGACGTCTCGTGCAACGATTATCGTTCGACGTCGCTCGTCTCGTCGTTTTCTCTCTTAAACTCGTGGGTGTGCGTGCGCGCCATTTCGAGCAGCCGGTCCGTCTTCGACGACGATCGCGAGAGGATCATTCTTCCGTTTTGTACGCGAGTCCCGTGGTTAACAGAGGGCGAAAGTTTTACGCGGTGCCGAGACACCGTCCTCGGAGAAGGGGTTCCTTTCGTCGAGAGCGGCAGGCTCGCGTTCTCGAATCGAAGGGGTCTGGAAACACAGAAGCTGTCCCCGTTCCATCGTTATATCCGCTCGCGACGTCGAAGAACCCCCGAAGACCACCGAGAGAACCAACCCTCGGAATCGTCTTTGCAAGCGATTACGATGATGCATCCATCGACGAAGGCGGAGCGGGAGAACGAGTCTTCCCTTAACGCTGCCGTTAATCCACGTTAATGACGTCGTCGACGAAATTCATGATTACAAAACGGAGACGCGACGCGCGATAGGATGGGAGAACGTACGCGCGCGGCCGCGACCACGAATAAAGTGGCAAACCGCTCGTTCGCTCAAACTTTTCCTCTCCCACCCTTCGTGCCGCCACTCTTCCATCATTCCGAGTTTCTTTGCCTCGCGCGTTCCTCTTCCGATCCTTTGAAAATAAAATATTCCCTCGTTAATTTCGCGACCGCGAGAAAAGCGTCGCGGGGAAAAACGCGCGAAACACAAGGACAACCCCGGGAACGGGACCGTGTGTCCTTCCGCGCCTCGTCAAAGCCACCCAGGGAAATCCGTTTGCTTTCAACCTTTAATTTTTCACGCGCAAGTACGCCAACGCGCGCGGCCGACTTCGTTAACGACGCACTTTGTTCGGTTAACGGCGCCTGCATTCCCGCATACGCTGCACGCCGCCGTCGAAGCGACGGAACGCTCGTTGGTCCAACCTCTCGCGTCTTTTCGCGACAAGCATTTTTAAAATCTAGTAGGTACACTTTTCGACGTTAAGTTTCATTGTTATAAACATTAGCAGAATCCTCTCAGTCCTAACGGATCCTTACCAATCCTCTCGCAACGAGGAAGCAGCTAACCAGACTCGCGGAGAGCGTACGTTCGAGCACGTTTGGCATTGTTTACCGAGGAGATCCACGATCGGTTACGACGGATGGCACGAGGTGGCCTCTAGATCTTCCCGGCAGACCTTGTCCCGGGACAATAACCGAGGTCGGGCTGCAGTCACGAACAATCCACCGTCGCGGCGTGATCTCCATTTCGTGGCGCAGGCCAACGAGGCGCGGCACCAAAGTTCCAGAGCGGCGTGGGCCACGGTTCGCTGCGAAACAATGCATCGCGTGGGATCCCGTTCCTCGTAGATCATTGCTGTGCCACTTAATACTTCTCATTTGTCTCCGCGACCAAAGCAGCAACGCACGACGCGCGCGTCTCTTTGTACCACGTCCTCGTCGTCTTCGCCGCTCTTTGACCCTTCCTCGTAATTAAGGATAGGTTTCGCCCTCGTTAAAGATATTATTGGCCATATTAACGGCGATTTTACGATCATGAAACAAGCTGGATGTCGGCTAGGAGAACGTATGGGCGAATTCTCAGATCATTTTTCTAGCTTGGTAATGGTTCAAAGAACGCGGCCAAGAGGAAACAAGTCTGTAGGTGATTTTATTCCTCGGCAGAGTCCTGGTTTTGCACTCGACCTTGGAACCTTGCTGGCAAACCGCGACAGATGTTGCTCGAAAAGATTGCGAGAGGGAGCGTAATGGGATCCGTGCACCGCCTAGCTCACGGATGGGAAATCTCCGGCCTTTCGAGGTGCTCGTGATGTTTTGTCAATTATGCGCATTCTTCGTTTATAAATTATATCACTCGTTTCCCAATTGTGGACCTTTTGGTGCCAAAAGGTTCAACCATCTTTGATCTAACCGAAATTGCTCTCTAGCTCTAACTCGATTTTCTCTTTTTGTTTCAGGTAAGTCAGACACGCGGACATTTCCAAAGAAACTTCTCCACGCAGGTATTTATCGTAACTGCTCATCGGCTGATCGTCGCTTCGGTATCATTATTATCATCGTTATTATTTTACTAAGCGTCTCGAGAAGACCTTGCACGCTTCCATTTCTTTTTATTCGCCCCTTAAAAACGAGCACTCCGAGGCGCTAAAAAAAGGTGTTCGGTGGAAGTGTCGATCATCGATTATCAGAAATTATTACAGAGTGAGAAGAGAGGTGAGCGTAATTAATATTTTTTTCTTTCATCGTGCTGGCCGTCGAGGTCCCTCGGCGCGTACGCCATTGAGGTTCCCCGACTCAGCCCCTTGTTCGCCGCATTAACAGGCATGACTTGAAAAATGTGGTTCCTAACACCGTCCCGTCTGTCCGTCTCGGTGGAATGACCGACGAGATCGTATTATTAATGTGTCTTCTTGCCTCGTTTCGTTGATAGTTTAGCCTCGAAGAAGGTCGTGACCACGGGATGATAGGAACAAATTATAAAATCCAAAATTGGCGGGATTACTCGCGCCGATCGCTTCGCGAGATAATCGTCGATCCCCTCGGCGACGATAATTGAGTCGCGAATTAAAACAAGAGTAGAGTAATTCTTGGTACCAGGTCTGTGTTTATTAAAAGCATCGTTCTTGTAATCAGCACGGTGGTCCACTCGCCAGAGCACGAAAGCGCACGAAAATCGAAGAAATCTGTGACAATCCTTTCGATAAATATATGGATTCTTTTCACCATGGCTGGGAAAGAAACGAACGAAAATCCCGGGTCTCGTAACACCGTTAACCTCCAGAGTATCTTTAACCCCCGTTGAGGCAGTCCCAGCGTCACCGGCACACTTTGAAGAGGTATTGTTACCTGACCTGCCCTTGCCCTCGAGTCGAGTTTGCCACCGCGGCTCGTGTGCCCTCGTGAATTTCTTATCGCGACCCTATTCTCCTCGTGAAAGAGCCACGCAAGACGAGGCGGTGGAGAAGCATCGACGAACGATTTCCGCGTCGCTCGGACAATTTGCGCTGCGGGGCCGAGAGGGAATGGGACGGCGTCCCGACCGAGTCTGTTGCCCATTTATTATGGAACGATCGTCCTCGGGGAGGAGAAACGGGTCTACGATTCCGCGACTTTTCAGCGTCGGGGAAAATTCCCCTTGATCGGTCGAGCTGAATAATGGATGCCGATCGAAGCAAACCAGCATTCTCTTCCGTGCGCCTTTAAACTTTTAGCCGCTCTTACGCGCGAACGTTGCCATTATCGAGGACGCTCTATTCTTTCCCCATCGGCGAAGAAATCCTCGCTTGCCAGCTCGTGGTTCCTCTTACCAAGCGAGGAACCACCTCGAGAATCCGATTCGGGGATCGAGCAGCGACGCCAACGAGTCTTTTCCACGCCTGGGAAATGGCTCGAAGGACGGCGTCGAGTACGCCTAACCTTGGTCGGTGAATTATTCAGCGCGCAATTTCGTACGCTGAAGAAGCTGGTATCGCGCCTTGCCGCGGGTGCTGTCACCATTCGCTCGGCTACTTTCCTCGGGATGTTTGGCGTTCGAGGGAGCCTCGAACCGCGTTTAACGCTTCGGAACGCTGGCCTCCCGTTCGAATTTCGTGACATCGTTACTCCGACCTTTGTAATTCGTGATTTGTAAGATAGATCGGAAAAAGAAAATCCAAAGCTCTGGATGTAGACTCTTAACGTACTTTTCCACGACGCGACACGTATTTCTCAGTCCTCGACACGCTCGAATCCGCCGTTCCAGCGGTGCAACAGCGATGATTGATCGTGGGTGGTGGATTACCCGAAGGGATTCCATGCCGCAGGTGGAGAGTAGGTTCGTCGCGGACCTTCCGCTGCTTTTATACCCTTCGCGTGTATGTACGTGCCTGTTTGTTCGGTCCGCGCGTTTGTGTGCGGGTTCGTCGTGGTCGGTACGTGAAACACATCCTCGATGCCGTAATCCGGCTCAGGAACATTAATGTTGCATCGCGCGCGCAGGGGACGACCTTGTGTCGCGAACGACGCGACAACTAAATAGGCATTACCCTCTCACCAGCCGAATTTTCGTTCTTCCCTAAAAGCCAACCGAGCGACCCTTGGCGCTTTTTTCCCGCGTGTCGCCAGACAGCTGATTTCTCAGATTTCTTCCAGGCTCGGAGATCCCTTCCACTCCTCGGTGCCTTTAATAATGCAATAAGCTGAATAATTCAGACGCAAAGTCAATCTAAGGCAGGAGTCTTAATCAAAACTGTGTCGAATAATATTATTACAACTCGATTTAAATTCAGCCAGAGATGGGCAACGTTTCATTTCGCAAAGTACACAACAGATCAGTTTTTACGCTTTAAACGCGAAATACAATTTTATACCGCGTTCCGAATACGAATTTCCAAGCAAGGGATGAGAAACGTTTATTCGAAATTATTAAACGAATAAGAATATCGTTCATCTCCGACGCGCGGCACGCTTCCATCGGTAATTAAATTGTCGCGGGGACCGCGCGGCCACGTTTCGACATTAATTATGCAACGTGGAAATTGAATCCCACTGTGCCCGCGAGTTTTGTTAATACCGGTTGCAAAGTAACAGGCTGTAAAATTATTCCGCGACACTCTGCGTGGCGAACGTGTCGTTTGAAACTCGATCCGCGCCGCCCGGCGAAATTAATCGGTCCGAGCCGCGCGATGATTTTTAATTCGCCGCCGCGATCGAACGCGCTCCTCGTCCTCGCGGATACGCGGTGTTTATAAATTATGAGCGTCGACTCATTGTACGTTACGCGAACTGGTTCCGCTAATTCACGGTAAACGACATCGTTCAGCCGCGGCTGGGAATTAACAATCTCCCAGTTGGAAAGACACGCGTACGCGCCTTCCTGGCAGTCGGGGCGGCGTGGGGAGAGGTTGGAAACTTGAAGTCGCGAGAACGAAATAAGGAGATAAGGACGCGCGAGGGAAAATTACATATCGAGCTGGCAGGACGCGCCGAGAGGGCCTCGTGCACCGCCCTCGACTGTCCTCCCCGTCCTTTCTCTCCTCTGTCCGTTGTCCACGAGGGGGCTGGCGTGTACCCTCCAAACGGAATACTCGATCGCGATTAAACATACATAGACACACCTCCGTCGTTCACCTTTAATTCCGCGCGTGCTCTGTCTTTTGCGTACCGCCACCGCCACCGCCGAGTAATTTCTTTCCCGCTTCTGCTTCTTCCACGGTTTTTTCCTTCGGTACGTTCGCACGGTATGTCGATCGGTGCCGTGTAATTTCGACGCGTATTATGCCTCGGTACCCCGCCGCCGCTACCAACCTTTGTCGCGATCCCTTGATCGGATTTGGGGGGCAATCTTGCTACGAGCTGTCATAGGTCTTCGACGCGTCTGTTCCGTGTCGTATGAAAATGGCAGTCTACGCACGGGGGCTGATTTTTGGTGCACCCTTCATTTCTCATTAAAAAAGTGGAGAGAAAATGCGAAGAAGATCGACTTCCGTTTGACGATCGAGGACGAAACGAGGCGGCTCCGCGACAGAGGACGAGGAGGGTTGGTCGCGAGGGTGTTCAGGGAGAGAGACACCGAAAGCGAGCCAAGTGGGTACCGTGCAGAGGCGTGGAGCACAAACGGAATTTTTGATGGGGAACGATCCGTTATTCACGGATCCCTCTCCGAGCCATTGTATACGATCGGGCGTACCATGGCTCTTGGCCGGCGAAGCAACCTATCCTCTGGGATTGATCGATGCCTACCTCCGGTGTTGAACGAAAAAAAGCTGGTACAGAGGCGAACGGGAATCGCTTGCGCGCTTCAGAACCCTGTCGACGGGGCTGATAACAGCGCGAGATCGGGGATCGAGCGCCTCGCTTAGGAATTCGGCTCCGAACGTGCTCGTCTCTGTGCGAGAGGAATCTTTGTCGCCCTTTAGCTCTCGGTCGTTTTAGATTTTGTCGCGTTCGAAATCGTTTTTTCTGTCACACTCGTGTGGCGCCTTTCAACGTGGAATTCGATCTTTCGCTGGCTCGACTCGTCGTAGTCGGGGCGTCGAGTTCGTCGGACACGCGAGAACGATCCAGCTGAATTTTACCGCTACATCGACGGTTCCTCGTCGTTTTCTCGTTGTTGGACTATATTCCAAGTTTGGAACAAGAGTTTAGCGTGTCCTTAAAACCATAGCCATTTTTCAGCAATTTTATACACCTTGTCATCGATACCGTTGAGTCGCGGTACCGTGCGCGAGAAAAGATGTATACGAGGATTGGTTAAATGCACGGTGGGACAAAGTAAGCGTTGCTCCTAGCACACGACCAACCTTTTTCTCGCACCAGCGATATTTCGAACAAATTTAAAGACGTAACATCGCATTCCCACGCAAAAACATGAGACGTCGTCGGCCATTTCTGGTCCAAATGCACGTCCTCCCGTCCACGACGCATAGGCCCGATTCATATCGCTACTTTCTACATCTAATGGGTTCCGTCGAAGCCGTCGTGAGTCGTGGCTTTTCTGGAAATCGTCGGAGCGTCCTGTGTGGAATTTGTTGTAACGTTGCGAAAGAACGAGCCGTGGAATACTGTTGTTGTGTACGATGGCGCGGGGACGCGAAGGAATGGCCGGTGGGAGCGGCGTTCGTAGAATATTAATAACGATCGAGCGCGCGGGGACGCGGTCTCGCATACGCACGCTAATCGTCCTCCATCCGGGTCCGGAGATCGTAATCACGGCGCATAATTATTTCAACGGGCGCCTGTATTTTTGTCCACGGTTCGGTGCCGTGCACGCAACACCGACCGAGGTAGACGCGCGGGGGGTGGTGGCGCGTGTCGCGACAACTTTTCAACCCCGGCGCGCATTTGCGCGCGGAATCGACGCTTGGAGCGATATATTTATATCCGCGGTTTTGCCAGTTTTTCGCTCGGCATCCGGTTTATTTTATGCCGGATTAATCCCGACCCGTGACAATAATTCGCCGCGATGTTTCGTAATGCAATTACGCGTCCGTATAAATTCATTAAATTTTATCGAATTTCGCTGGAATCGACGCTCGACGAAGCGCGCCGGGATACCGCGACGGTAAATGCGAGTGGAGCCACGTATTTTCCAAACGGGTCCCCCGTTGTCGTTGCAACCCTCCGGCAATTAGTCGCGAACGAGAGGGGGTAGCTCGACGTTGCGGGAAATCGAAGATCGGAGAGCTAAGGACGATTTCGAAGAAAAATTCTCAAGATTCTAGAGAAAGATTCTTAGAGCTTTCAATGATCGATGTTGATTATTCGTTTCTCGTACCAAACGATCCTATTACAAGGCCTCGGACTAAGGCTAGGACTCGGAGGTTCTAGCCAAAGGGGTCCTCGCAATGAAACGAAGAGATCGCTTACGCGAGGAGTAATCCACCGATGAAATTACTCGTGGAAGTTGCGCTAAAAATAGTCGTTGGCCGATTACACGGCATGGCTCGTTATTTATCGCAGGCGTCGTTAATGCGTCCCGTGAAATGCTCGGCGCGACTCGCGATCATCGATCGCATTGGCATGCGGCTCGGGGCGCGGGAGCGCGAGCCGATCCAAGAATCCCGAGTCCCGGGAAAAAGTCGAGCTTCTCCTAAAGGTGCGCCTTAAAATTCTCACGGCAGAGTCCTCGCTCGATCCGCGTCGAGGAAGTGGAAGCTAGCCGCTCTCCGCAACCAGCAGAAAGAAAACCACCGGATTATACGCGGCGGCCACCGCGTACCGGTTTTACGCGCAAGCACGCACGGACGCTCGCGATCCGGTGTCGAGCGGAAAGAAAATCGTATTACGCGCCCGCCGCTCGGCTTCCGTTCCGACGGAGTCTCGCGTCCACGGAAAAAACCGAAGGATGCTCGGCGTCGAGCGCGTCGTGGTAATGATACACGTCGAGCGATATTGGCTTTCGATATCGGATGGAGTAGACATGTTTCAGGTACTCGTTAACGAGACAAAAGTGTTGTTCAAATATTTGGAATGTCCTTGACGAAGACCCTTGGTGTATGATTTTTTAAATTGGGATTCGTTGCAAACTCTATTTGAATACGCGAGATCAAATCTTCGTTTAAAAGCCTATATTTTAATGATTACTGATACAATTTATTTAGGGTGATATACGATTATTTAGGGCTGTCCGTCGCGTCGTGAAACATCCGCGGCTAGACGTCACCGGTCGTTTTATTTCCTGTTCTGGGTCTCGCGTCCAGCCTGTCTTTTACGCCGGGGGCGACGATGACATTCACGAGCACGTTTTCTATCCGCCTTCTTCTCTCTATTTCCGTCGATTCGTTAGCCGCTCCGCGAGCCCCACGGACGCTTCACGCACACGCGTTTAAGGGCCACCGGCTGCCGCATGCGCAAACAGGAATAATAAGACGGTGGGTAGGTAGGTGAGCCATTAAATATGCATCTCGCGTCATTTGGGGGACGCGGGTCATTATTCCATCCGCTGTCCGTCGCGCTGTTAACTCAAGTCCATCCGCGACGACGCTGCCATCCGTACGTTCGATCCAACCGCGTCTCTTTCCGCGAATAGCGAGGAGAGAACGAGAGTAAGGACCTTTCGTCGTTTGCGAGAGTTCGACAACGCGTTCCCTAGAAATACCCATTTATAGATTCCTTGATATCGGGTTGCTTGGAACTCGTGGGCGTGCTTAACTATCGACGATATAACGGCAATCCGTGCGAAATCGAACCCGCAGTTGGTATCCACTGCTAAATAGATATCCAAGCTACCATTCTAACCTTTGGACATTTAGAGGAACCAGCGAAATCGCCAACGTGTTCCAAGGAAGACTGTCCTCTAGATGGTTCACGACAGAGATAAATCGAGCCTCTCCGATCAGGGAAAATCCCAGTATCTCCGGTAATCGCGGTGATTTACCCCGAATGGGGGTAAAATCGAGTCGTTGGTTCGAGTGGCCGCACCGGTACTCTTCCCGACTATTCGAACGAAACGATGCGCGTGTAAGAGGGTTCCCGGGTCTCTCGATCGACACGATCGGAGAACGAGCGCGGTCCTCGCGTCCTCGCGGATGAGAGGATCTTTCGAGATGAGGTCGAATGGTTTTCGAGACGGTTCGCGAATCGTCGGTAGGAAGAAATCGGAGATCGCGCGAGGCTCGCCGAAGCGGGTAGAAAAATGGTCGCGCGTACAGCAGCGTCGTAATAATCCCGGGCGAGGCGGCCGAAGGGAAACGGGAGTCGATCATTAAATTGTTCCGGCCCCGGTTAACACTAGGAAGAGGCAAAGCGGAGAGTGAAAGAGATGAGGTCGAGAGAGGGGGCCTCCGACTCGGTGTGGGAGGCGCACTTCCCGCGATTGGTCAATTAACGAGTGCATTAGAAAATAATGAGGCTTCTCGTATCGCGGTGCACGGTCACCTCTAACCTTGCACCCACGTTCGAGCGCCTCGTGTGCGACGTGCACGTGCACGCGTGTGCTCGTAGCGGCGAGCGTAGGCACGCCGGGGCCGTGCAAGCCGTTTCGTAGCGCTAATTGAAGAGAATTCGTCGCGAAAGTAATTCACGGCACTCCGCGAACGAGCGGTGTACGCGCTCGTCGAGTGCTCGCTTCGCTCCAGAGGAAGGGACGCCGAGGACGCGGGGGTATATTCGTGGGACGACCGAAAAAGGTTTTCGAGATATCGATGCGTCTATCCGTGACAACGCGACCGTACCAAGTTTCGCCTAACGACGTTAAGAGGGTCTTCTGTGTCGAATTATTAGAAAGACTGAAAAGTTTCCCCGATGCCCGCGGAAAAGGAAAACTCGGACGCGTGCTCGCGAAGGATGGAAGCAGGGAGGAAAGAGCGGGACAAAGAACGTATCCGGTCGCACGTTTTCACCTGTTTCCAGCGGCTGGTTATGGTTATTTCGATACGTATCCGAATGCCGCGACTAATTACGAGTCACTTTCCGCTGCCAATTGTTCGCGTACGGAAAGTGAGACGCCGTAAATACTAAAAGAAAATGGATTACATCTCCCCTCGATAATACCGCGTCGACCACCGATACTTGACGGCGCAAGAAAGGAAACGCGAAGCGACGAAAGCGGACTTTCGGCGTTGTGTAAAATCTGTGGGAAAACTCGCGAGACGGCATCGAGACTCGTTCTGTCGCTTCGACGGTACGTTTTTTCTACTTTTGGAAGAAACACCTTGTTCTCAATTGAACCACGAGTTTCTCCGTACCTCGTACACTCGAGGAACGCGAAGAGAATTAGAAGCGCGCGCTCTCTTAAGGACTCCGCCGTGAGTTTACGTCGTCACGCTTCTTTCCCGCAACCTTCTTTTCCCATTCTTTCGTGGCAACGATCTCGGGTCGAGGGAGGAGATATCGAGTGGCCTTAAGTGATTTATCGCTCCCCGACCGTCTTGTTTTTATCGAATGACGAGTCGTGATGCGATTTCGCTCGAGCGAATAACCAATCGATTTACTCGAAGACATTAGGAGGGCGTCTTCCGGTAAACGTCTTTTAATTTCCTCGATCGTTCCGGCACGGGAAACGAGCGGTGCACCGTGCAGAAGTAAACTTTGATTCGCCCCGTCTTCGTTCTTCGTCTGACGTCGTAGAGGTCGCGATAGTTTGCCCCTGTACATACTTGTCTTTCTCGAAGAAAAAGTTGAACTGAAAAAGTAGAAAGTTACTTCCTCCTTGCTATTCAAGTGATATTATCAAAATTCTTACGATCAAGGCACACCGGGATAGTTTGAACCGCACACGTTTGGGATTGAAAGAAATATTACACGCGCGAAAGCGTCGAAAGGGCGACGCGTAGGAGCTTAATCTCTGATTCGAAGATCAATGACAGAATCGCGGGAATTACAATGGGGGTTCCTTCTCGACGTCATAGAAAAAGCACCACCTCCTTGCAATACGATCTGGTTTCCGCCAGATCAGCGGAAACCGACGAATTGACGGCGGTCGGGGTGCCGTCGTGTGCCGGCTTTGCTCCGAGGATGAGCTGGTTTTATTAATCTGCCGCGCAAAGAGCTCTCGCTTTTTCGTAAATACTCGCAATATCGGTGACTCTCTCACGACCAGAGAAAGAAAGAGCCGCCCCTCTGCGCCATTGTTGGATATGTCAATACTCCGAAGATATGTAGCTCGCAACTGCCTCCGGTTCCAGGGGGCCACCGTCGTCCCCCGGAAACGATCCAAAGTGCAATTTCGAACGTAGCGGGCACGACGAACTCGTAAAATAATTGACGATCGTCTCGGAATAAAATAATTGCTAACAAACGGCAATTTCAGAAAGGGGTGGTTCAGAAATAACGCGAGATTTAATTTCACTTCGAGGTGCGATACCTTATCTCCGAGGTTTCTTATTCTTGACACCTACGGCGAGCCCTTCGCTTCCTGCTCGCGTGTGTCGCGGCAACGACGAATGCGAGATTCCCGTTGACAACGAAACTCGTGTCCCCCCGTCTCCGTCGATGAATACTTGATGGCCCCGTGTCAGCGCGCTACGGCTGTATTCCACCTAGAAAATTATGCGGCGGCGACGTCGATTTCATGCGTGACGAGGCTGCAATTTGCGAAATGCCACGTATCAAGGGCGAATGACCGGCATTTGCACACTTCACCGGGGAATGATGGATAGGTTGGCCCGCGTTCCTACCGTCGAATGTCGAATCGACGGTTGTCCCCCCCGGTTCGGCGGACGGTCTCTCGCTAAAATTGGTCGGGAAATATTTTGATTCGTCGTTTATAATAAATCACTAAATAACACGAGTGGCTCCTCCGTTTTGCCGCGCCATCGATAACTCGCAATAAAATGGCGTTTCCTCTTTGGGAATCGCGAAAGTGGAAGCGGTTCCTGTATCTCGATCATTGTACGCTGAAATATACGTAGGACAATTGCGATAGTTTTTAGTAGGAAGCTGAGAGGTTGCTCCGTTTAGAGAAGAAGAGAATTTGGAAGACAGCGATGTGATCGTGGGCGTTGGCGGGTGAAGAAATGGAAGCTCCCACGCGTGTTCGAATTTGGGCGAAGGAGCATCGGACACGATACAATGGGAGAGTAAAACAGCCCGAGGTCCCCGAGCCGAGTCGATGAAGCGAACCATGGTCATTCCGGAATAATAAAGACGGCCGCAGGATCTTTTGACGAGCGAGGGGATCCCTCGTGGATATAGATTTCGGGCAAATATTTGGACGTTGCTCGCCTAGAGGAAGAAGGAAGACCCGAGAGCCGGGACAAGACATTGTCCAACCGCTTAGCGGACCGCGATAACAGAGTTAGTTACCCTGGCCCCGGCCATTGTGCGCGCGACTCCCGCAATTTATAAACCGCATAGCCGTGCGAAAAAGACGAGCCTCGGTCCCTCTCGAGAGCCAACCGTCATCTTCTCCTCTTCGGGATGCGAGAACGACGCTGGCTGCGACGGTTCGCCGCGCGGCATTGTGAGGCAGCTATGAAGGAGCAACGATGCGTGCCTCAGAATTCAAGATTTCCCGATTCAGCCCAAGGTTCGAGCGCGTTCGAACCTCTCGGAAGACTAATCAGCCGTGGCTCCCTTTCGAGCAAGACGGACAGGTTGCTCGAGAACAAGTGCCACCTGGTACGGCGAATGCGTTCGAAATGTTCCAAGACAAATCGAGTTTACTAGAAACTTCAACGGTACGAGAAAAATCTTTCCTAAACGCGCGTCTCCACGCTCGCCACGACTGAATCTCCACCTCTCGAGGTCGCTGCTGACGACCGCACTCCTTAATTACGCTCTCGATTCTTCCGCGCGCTCGCGGCTTTCCTCTATCATTTTCTTTCCTGCCTCGAACGCTCTATCATTTGGCCCGTTCGCGCGAGCAATCCCCTCGCAGACCCACAGATTCCCATACGCCGCGTTCTTTCCTTTCGCCGCGAATGTTTTCGCTGGTCAGCATCCGACGATGCGGGTTACCCACGCGGTATCAAAGCCTAGCTCGACACTCGCGGGGTAAAAAGAAGTCAAAGTCGCGCGGACCCCAGTCCTCGACGCGTGACTGCGGTGTTTGCTTTAACGTCTCGGCGAGTTCGCGTCGATTCCTCCGTTGGCTCGATTCCCTCTTCCCTTCGTCTTCTTCTTCGACGTTGTCTCCCAGCCGCTCGGCGCGACTAGTGTTTGCTCGGAGCACACAACTTGTGTTTTCGCGGCGCGTATCAGCGTTTCGCGACGCGGCACGTCGCGGAATCGAGGCTGGGGCTTTTCAGGGACGAGCGCACCCCATCGGTTTTCGAACCCCTCGGCTGAGACGCCCGATGGGAGAGAGATCCGTGCGTAGACCGTGCGAGGATGACGCCGACGGAGTCGTCGGATAACATCGACGACGAGGACGCGCGATGGGGTCGCGCGCGCGGATCGACGGGAATTTATTTTTACGAACTATGCAGGAGGGATCGAGCCGCGACTCGTCTTTGATGTTCGAACCGACGCATAGGCATTACCGTATAAATATTTAGGCCTTCGGTCGTTGGCCAGGATGCATGGGCGTCACGATCGACTTTCACCGCCGCGATATCGCGCCTTTGTCAAACGCCTCTTGCCGATCTCCGCGTCGAGTTTGCATGCTTTCAAGTTCTCGGATAGGTCGAGATCTCCCTGTCGCGTATCCCGCCACACAGAGAACTCTTCTCCGATCGTCGGTCGACTAAGGTAAACGTTCCGGTCCTGATCTAGGTATCCGTCGTAACTGAAAAGTGAATTCGATATACAGGGATTGGAAATGCCGGTTTCGGTACAACGTCGAATCGCGAAGGGGTTGGTTCAAGGATCCGCGGGAGATGCGGAGGGCTAGGAATCTCGAGACGCAGAGTTTGACGATTACGAAAAGAGGAGGACCAGGGCGAAGGTAGCGACGGTGAAGATACGAAAGAGGGTGGAGGCGGCTGGGGAGGTTGGCTCGAGGTGGAAGAACGGGGCTGGGAGGGTAATTACGAAATATAAAGGGTGGGTTGGCCCGCGCCACCGAGGCAGGCAGGCAGACTGATGAATATTTCACCGCGCTGCATTAGCCAGCGAGAGGCGCTTGTGTGCGTCTCTTTCACTTTCCTCGTACACCGGGTCTCCGTGTCCCTCGGTTCCGTCCTCTCTCGACTCTCTCGCCTTCCAACCCCTTCTATTCTTGCCGCGAGTAGGATTCTTGCATCGCGCAGTTGTCCGGCACCACCGCGAAAGACTCGAACAACCGAGCTTCTGGTATTCGGAAAAATGTATCCATCCCCCAGCGCCGAACCGCTGGTGGTACCGCTTACCATTCCGAATTCTCGGTTGGAGAGGCTGTGTTCGAGCAGCGAATTCGAGAACATCGGGAGGACGTAGAGGTCGAAGAAGCGATTCCGTTGGTCTCGTTCCCTTCGCCGACGCCAGGGGGGGGGTGACTCCGACGGAAGCAGCCGAATTTCGATGGTGGTTCTTCGGCGAATGCGAATCCTCGACGCTACTTGGCCCTCTTCGACGTCGAATATAAGCACGCACACGCGTGCGACGCACTCATACAAGCGTCGATAACGCGTGCATCACCCTTTGGCGAAGCCCTACCAGACCAACGGGCGAACCTATCGACGGCAAACGGACTACCACTTCACGTCTGGCGACCCTTCCGTCGTGCGCATTCGAATTTCTTGGCGCGTGTTCGAATATTCATAAAAAAAGGGTCTCCGTCGACGAAGCAACCGGGTTTCGTGCATCCACCCCCCCCCACCCCCCCGTCCCGCTCTCTATCCCTCTCTAACCCCGCGAAATTTGCTCGTTTCCTTCTCTGCGTCGATCTTCCTCGTCCCCTCCCCCCTAGTCCCAGCCGATCGTTCCACCCCCTCGTTCGTTCCTAACGCCGCGACGAATTATTATACGAATTTTTCAAGTGGCGAGAGACGGCTGGCTGCGGTGACTGGAACCGGTACTCGCTGTTATGATCGAGAAATCGATTGTTCGCCCGGACAAAGTGCTCACTGACTTCGTGGTCCCCGCCGAGGGCCTAGCGCGTGTTTGCTTCGGTTCGAAAAGGCGTTGTCGTTTTAGCGCGCATGCACATTCCCTTATTTTTTGTTACGATCTCGGTCCTTCGCTCACCTCTTACATCCCTCTTCGTTACGATTTTGTCGTCGATTTAATTTTTATTTCTACCGCCATATATATTTCCTCTCTGTCTCCAGTTGGCCAGTCTTCCACTTTTCCAATTAATAACGATCGCCAAACGTCATCGATCGGTTCTTTTTTCAACGATCATCTCCCCCTGTCCTCCGAGCCTTTCGCGTTTGGAAAAATGAGATTGAAAAGGTCCTCGGCCCGTGGAAAATTGGCGGCCGTCGAAATTTGTTTTGACGAGGAATCGCGACTTGTTTTTCGCTTCGAGACTGCTTGGCCGTGAAATTGCTAACTGGTTTTTTTTTTTATGCGAGCCACGTCGACCCGCGGAGATTTATACGCGTGTGCGTGCGCGTCAAAGGGCCCAGAAACAGTGCCTGAAAAATGGCACTCACCCCCTTCACGAATTTATAACGTAACGGCGTACTCGTGAGCGATCACGAGTCAATTATCGTCGCGGAACCTGTTCTCTTCACGGATCGGACCTCGCCATCACCGGCACGTCGTAACTTCAAATTAATCGGCCGGCGTTACCATCGCGTTACGGTTATTATCGACCCCAATTTTGGGGACGTTTTTTCGCGAGCCTCGTGGAGGATGGACGCCGGGGAACAAAGGAAGCTTTCGTTTTAAATCGATGAAAATTTATTCAAACGATCGTTCCATCGAATAAATCAGGCCAGGTAGATCGCACGGTAGAGATTCTAAGAACTTCCTGCAATATTTAGGCCGTGATAGATAGCGAATCGTTACTTTTAGAACTCGTTTCTATAAGAAGAGCCAACAGGGGAGTCTTGTGTTTCACCCTAGGAAGCAACAGCGTCGCCTAGGTGTATCTTCGAACTCGTTCGTCCGAGTTTCGAACCGAATCTCGGATTCGGGAGCTCGCGACGCGAGTAGTTGGTCAACGTCCGCGTCCACGAGTGCGAGAGAGGCGAGCGTGGTCCACGGGGGTCGAGGGGAAGAAAGCGTCGGCGTAGGAGGACGAAGCGGAAGAGGAGCGAGAGGACGAGGAGGCGGAGGAGGGAGCGACGGTAGAGGGAGGGTTTCCAGCTCGACGGAGCCAATTCAGACCCGGAATTTATCCTATCAATTTCTGCTCGGTGGAGTGGCAAAGAGCTCGGCAGTTCGGCTCGGCGTTCGCTATATTAACGCTACAGAATTCTGCCGGCCACGAAGAGGCCGCGCGGAACCGCCGCACGTTTCCACGCTTCTCGCGGATCCCGCCGAATCCCCTTTCCACCCTGGCCGAGCCGTTCAGCTCTCCGTCGTCTGCGTTCGCCAGCCAACGAATCTCGTCGTCTTGTCCGGGTACACCCAATTACGTGGCCGAGTACACTTCCGGTAGTTTTTGCGCGCCATCCTTCCTTTCATCGGCGGCTGTCTTTTCGGCTGATTAATTGCGCGCGCCTGGGGCCGTTTTGCTCGCGACGTTATTAGTTCGTTCGCCAGAAAGAACGGGTGGACCGAGCGACGATTGATCCCCGCGGATCGGTTTTCGGTGTCTTGTTGGCAGAGGGACACGTCGAGTCGAAATGAAACTTTCAGAAGTCTCCTGCCCGATTTCGAACGAGGCAACGGCGCATCGCAAACGAAGTTGCGCGATTCGACGAACAAAATTTCGTCGGTACGCGGATAAACAGATTTCACCGAAACTGAGCCCCCGAGACGGCGTTGTTTACGACTCTGGGAACATATTCTTTTTTCTACGATCAAAGGAAAAATCAACTCCGTATCGAAGCCGCGGGAGAAATCGGTATCTCGACCCCTACCGAAAACAAATTTCGCCCCGAGGTGCGGGTACGGATCAGGCCAGGCGTGTCCCTAGGAAAAACCGTTTTCGTCCGTCCTCTCGGAGAAAATTAATTCCGTTTGCGGCTCTCTCGAAGTTCCCTCGCGGCCCTAGAAAAATCGCTTCCGGCCGCGGGGGCCTCGAAGGAGATAAATTCCGTTTGCGGTCAAGCGAACGCGACGGAACTTGTCTCGCTCGTTGCTGGAAACACGCCGGGATAAAGAGACGTTGACAAACGTCCCAGCCGTTTTTACCGGTTCAATTTCCATCGTCGCCGCGATGCATTTTTCCCAGCGAGCGTTTCTCATTTTCGCGCGTCGCCTCTTTTCCGCCCTTCTCGCTTCGGGAAGCAGACGGCCAGGTGAAAGAAACAAAACAAAACGCGAAACAACGGAGACGCGAGCCGCCACGGTCGAGAAATAATTATTCCTAAAAATGCTAGCGCCGATGCTGCTTTCAGCCGCCGCTCGTAGAATCGTACCCGGGTGCCTATCTATTATTTTCCTGGCCAGATTGTACTAATCGGCGAGACGAATGAGAACAGAGAGAAAGAGACGGAGAAACGTAGAGACAGGGTGTATTCGAAGAGGCAAAGAAGCCAAATACAACGCTAAAGAGAAAGAGGGAGCAGCGGGTAGGAGGGGAAAGAGACAAGGAGAAGGAGGAGTCGCACGGGGATGGACCTCTTTAGGTTTAGCGGAGCAAATAATGCAGCAGGGAGAGCCTAGTCGGGCTTTCCATGCGGAAGACCAGCGAACCGATCACACTGATCTTTGCCAAAAACAATACCCTACTCGCCTTTGAATTCCACTGGCAAAATACGGGCGCTAGGTGAGTCATCGTCGAGCTTGCGCACGCAAGGACCTAGGATACCGTGCGCGCAACAACCACGACGTGCCCCCTCGCGCACCCTTTCCTTTATTTAAGGGGACCAGCCACTCCGATCGCTCCGAAATCAAGCTTTTCTTCGCAAATGAATTTCAAGGAAGGGAAAACCACTTGGAAGCCTCGATAAGGCTTTACCTAACGAGCCTCAATAAGTTCTCCGTAGATCGGCGTCGTCCTCTGTTCATCGCGACAGGAAATCCTCGATCGCTTATTACAGCGTGTACAACACACTCGGCCGAGGGCTGTGGTGCGCGAGGTGGATTGATTGGCTGAATGAAGCGATCATCGGAACGCGAGACGGAGATTTATTTAATGAGCCGGCTCGGTGTGAAACTGGTTTAAGGCGGTGGACCGCGCATACATTACGATTGCAGGTTCGCTCAGTTTTGCCTTTACCCGGGGCCGTTGGATCGAGGCGGATCGGTGGAAGTAATCTCGTTGGTGCCGCGATTCTCGTTGCTCGTCGGACGTGAATAGAGATTGATCGTCGATTCGGCGGCCGATAAAGCTGCCGAGGAAACGCGTGTACGCGCGTCTCGAGTCCTGACAGTCGGCTGACGTTGGCTCGGTTACTCGATACCCGGACAAGTTGTTGCCGCTTGTAACGACGATACTGCTGAGCCTTATCGTTAGGCGTGATATCGGGAATACGGTTACCCGAATGCCTATTTCTTCGGTCGTTGCTGTCCGAATTTTCAAGATTTATCTAGCCGCGTTTATAAATATGGAGAGCAAGAGGTGTCAGAGAACGCGCGAAAGAGAAGAAAGTAGAGAATTCTTGGCGTCCAGAGACACCAGGGAACCGTGTCTCGATACTTTCTCCTAGTTCGTTAACCGAAGTCAACTCGAGGAAAATCTCGACGAGCTCTATTCATCGAGAGCAAGAGAGGGAGCGTTTTCTGTCGTCGCACAGTACGCACAACTGTCGGATCCATTATGCGCACTTAATTAGGCTATGGCGTGTCGTACAGGGGGTATTAACGGGGGACGCAAGCTTCTCCGGACTAGAGACAGCGAGGAAAGAGACGGCAATGGCGAGAGGGAGACGAGCACCGGGTAGTCAATAGCCGAACAAGATACGCGCACCCCACGTACTTACCTAACGTGTACACAGATAGGGTGAGAGCAAGGTGAGGCAGAGACACGCGACTAGGATAGACCGAGGATGACACGGTGACGGGGAGGACGAGCACCCCTAGGGGGTAGACAAGATTATAATCGGTCCCATTATTGTGCCATCGACGTCCCGGGGGGGGATTTTTCCATTCGACAATGCAGTTACACTTTTGTGCATTTAACATCCGTTCACTGTCCCACAGTCCTAGCGATCCGGGCCAATGTCCTCTGTCCTCGTTACACCAGAGTCGATGGTCGTACGAAACCACCCCTTGGTACGCGCAGGATGATCGAATCGGGACGGATCAGCGTCGGCGGGGAGGACGGAGATCGGGACGTGGCCGTGCAGAAGTTCATCGGGCCGCTAGGGGTGGCTCGTCATCCTGCTAAACCGAAAAAAGGGGTCGCCGGCTATAATCCTACCTGCATATGATGTTCTCAGCTTTGTTTGCCACGGTCACTGCGACATACGCGGCCAGGAGACGGCGGGGAGCAACCCTCGGTTGACAAAATGTGCTTAAACGGCGCTCGCCGTCGGGTGCTCGTTTCGACGCGGGGGTTGCGGACAGGATGCACCGAGAGGGTGATCGGACCAACTAAGACGAGCAGTCGCAATTAGATTTTTCAGGATTTCCAAGGATAGGAAAGTTTAACAAAGATTCCGGGGATTTGGTTGGAAAGGATGTCATTCCGGGCAAGGATTTTTCTAATGTCCGTAAGTTTGAAAATGAAACACCGCGGATCCATATCTTACTCCTCGCACCAGGGCAAAATTGATACGAAAGAACGATCCTTGGTAAAATGAGTATCGCATGTTTACCAGCGTAATACGTGACATAAATGAAAACACATCGAGAGAGCGACGTTTATCATGCAACGACTTAGTCGGATGAATTCTCCCTTTATTTAGATCGCCTGAGTCCCTTGAACGTTCGATTGTTTTCATCCCTCGACCGCAGATAGCCGGCTGTCGAGGCGCAAAACACAGGTTCGGCCGGCTGCCATCGAGACGGTCATCTGTCGTCGCGTGCGTGTTCGTGTATTCATTAAACCGTCGTAACCGAAAATGCAACACCATCGCGACTCGGTGTTGCAACACGTTGCGTCGTGGTCTGGTCGGATCGAATGTCTCCATTATGTTGTAACACCTGTTTCCCGATGGTGATTTGCGAATTGCGCAATCGTCGATGAACCGAACGCAACGTCGAACATGTGGCGGAAGCTCCGTCGAGCATAAGCGTTGGAACGCGTTGTTGTTTTCGTTGCTTCGACCGATCTACTCGGTCGATAGTTTTTCCTTTAATCGATTCCAGGGAATACTTGCGTCGGCTCTTCTTCGATGGTCAAAGTAGGGAACTCCGCGCGAAAGGGAAAAGACCCGGTAAATATTGCTCGAACTCGAACGTCGCCGAAGAAAGTGCGTAATCGAGTAGCGCAGGAATTCGAGTAGAAGCAGATACCGTGTACGAACTTCTAAATAAAATTTCAGTTCGCCAGGAGAGCGGATAGTCCGACAACAACGTCGGTCGAAAACTTTCCTCGTATCCCTTTGCTACGGAAGTTTACGCGAAAATCCCACGATCCTTGTTGTTTTCACGAATCAAGTTCGGTGTTTCAAAGTGGGCAACATCTTTCGCCGTTCAACCACCGAATCAGAACTCGTGATTAACTCGTCGACGAAACGTCCGGGGTTAAACGTAAATATTAGCGATCAAAGTTAACTCTTCTTTTTCCGAGTCACCGAGATTCGCGCGCTGCGACGTTGTTTACGAGACGTATACATCCGCGCAAAAATATATCGCGTTATCCTGTCGACCTTTTAATAATCGCTCCCTTTAGTTTCACGGTGTATTCGGTGCTCGGCAGACACCTGAAACACGATTGACTTTGCATGGAAGGCAAGCAAAATCGCCGCACTAGTTGCTTACGCGACCTACATCGACGACAGGCCGAACTTTTCCCGTTGTTTCTCCAAAAGGTAAACGAAACATTCGAGCAAACACCTGTGGGCCCGCATGGCCGACCGCGGCACTCCTAGGAATACGCTCAGACGCTCGATTCCGTTGGTGACGCCGGTAATGCGTAGGGTAAACCCCGTAAACGGCCAGGCCATATCTAATAACCGTTATTGTGCGTGCGCGCATATGTTGACAGTGGTAATGCGGCGTGTAATAGGGCCGACACACGAGACGCGCGCGTGCTTCCGACACACATCGTCGCAGACCGCGGCTCGTCCGGTTGTTACACACGGGGAAACTTCGATCCCGTTGGTGAATCGTTTGCTGGATCATCGACGCCGATCGAACGGTGTCTCTCGTTGTCTTTCTCGCGGGGAGAATACTTTCCTGTACGATACATTTCCATATGGACACCTGCAGGTTATTATACACCGAGAAGAATCGTGTACGTTCTTCGATACTCTGGAAAATACGGGATCGCAATTAGGTCATCGGTAATAAGCTAGCCAGTTAAACGTTCACGGATTACCTCCGCGAAATTTTGTTTTCCCCGTGGGACACAGAGGGTGACAGCTTTATGGATACACGAGCACGGTGCAACTGAAGCGGTCCGGCAGGAGTGTAAACCGGCCTACGATGGGCAAATATAAACGGTTCATCGTGCTTAGTCCGAGCGTAGAACGCTTGTCAACATGGGAACTGCAAACACAGATCGGTACGGATATAGATAGTATTGCAGCCGAGCAAATAATCGCGACCCCCTTCCTCCGACGTGTGTATTATGTAAGCCCAAGCACGCGAAGCATCCTGGAGGATGACTCCCCCCTTTGAGTATCGCGCGGAGAGGGGACTAGTCGCGTTACCCTTTTCATTGCGAGCCATCCTCGCCGGGCTGCCGGTAGCAGGTCAGACGATACGAAGCAATTAGCGTTTTGTTTCCGTATACTGCAGGGTCTTTTCGGCGAGTTTATTAGACGCTTTGATTGCTCTCTATAGGGGGACTGGGGACGAATGAAAATTTTATTTCTTCTCTTCGCGAACTGTGTCCTTTGTCATCGAGACGCTCCCAACGATTCGAGACTTTGCGCCTAGCCTTACTCCTCGTGGAAGATAAGCAAAGTCCTACGAGTAACATATACCGAAATGCGAAGAAACGACAGATGGTATTCGTCGTTACACGTGGACTGGTTTCGCTTAAAATCTGATATCATATCTCATCGAACAAAAAATGATCTGAAAACGTATTCATAAATATGCGGGCTTCTATTAACGCGTTACTAACGCTGAATTTCGTCTGGTTTCAGGTGAGTCCAAATGTTATCTCGACGAAAGGGAGGCGTACGGTTGCAGGGATCCGTAAGTAATTCAAAAGCCAGCGGACGCGTTACTCGCGGTCGAATCTCCCGGCGAAATATGTTTTATTAGCGCGAAGCCAGCCGTAAAACACGATATCAGCAGCTCTTCCGCGGATTGGCTCGAATAAGAACCCATAAATCCGACTTTGGCCGTCCAAAGTACACAGTTTTCGTACGTTCACCCGGCAAGATCTGCGCGGTCGCTGAATACCGGAAATTGCGATTAATATCGTTGAATCGGACCTATCTGGATGTAGAGCTACGCGGCTCGTGTCAAAGCGACCGGATTAGCACGTCGACTTTCGAGCGTGGTCTGCTGTTAAGGTAATTTACTCGTGAGTCGCGACACGGCTGCCTTCTGCGTTCTCCTGTTGGACGTTCATAGGATTTTAGAAAGAAACCAAAGATAGCAGAATTTATTTGCGGAACACCCAATCGTTGCCGAGAGTTTGTCACGTTTCGTACAATTTTTCGCTCGCGGGTAGATAACGCACGGGTGACGAGATTAATGATAATGAGGAAGAAATGAAATAAAAACAAGGGTCAAGCGGGTCGTAGAGTGTAATGATACGTAAAACGTACAGCTAATTGGGAAAGAGGCAGAGCCCCTATACCTTCTCGGACCACCAGTAATTTGGAGCCCATTAATTTAAAAGGAAAAAAAGCAGGGATCCAACCAGGAAATACCAGTTTGAACACACATTCTCGGAGCCCCAATTTAGACTTCATTCACAAGCTATTCCCCAAAAGGAAACCGAGAGATGGAGACCCTAATCCCGTAGGCTAACCCGAACCTTCGCCGACGCTAACTTGAATTACAATCTGTTTTCTAAAAAGGAGAGAACGACGAGATCGTGTCTCACGAAAGCCGAAATCAGTGGCCTCTACACTTTGTTGGACCCCCAGCATTCGACTTCCTTTGGTTAATTCTCGGGAAGGAGAGGAAGTCCGAAACGTGTCCAGCGAAATCAGGGAACGCTCGGAATTTCTCAAACCCATGATAATTCTAATTCCGTTCGTAAAAAGAAATTACCGATGTACTCGTTACCGATGTAACCGTACTAAGTTAGGCAGTGTGGAGCCTTGGAGTTTCTCTCGTCAAAACATGTTTCAACAAAAATTGGGTGATTGAAACTTTTTCATTTTACAGTTCGAACGCCAGATCACTTATCGTTCCCCCATCTATTCCCAATCTATAAATTCGTTCAAATGTACATCCCTTTATTGCGAGACCGCAAACACACCTTGCACTTTTGGAAATCGAAGCCGTTGTGTCTGACCAGCCATCGCTATTCAGCAGCGCGCATCGATGGTCGACTCTCGTCTCGTTCTACGACACAACGGGTCGGTTTCATTAGTCCGTGCCGGGGCCACCGGCACGTCCGGCGAACATTGTCCAGTCCACGTGGCGTTCCGGCGTTATTTCGTTCACGTACGCCGGCACGCAGTAACCGATACACTTACGCTTGCGTGAAACCACGGCGGCCGGCCAGGAGGGAGAGACGAAAGAACGTGTATGCAACTCGTTGCAGAGGGAAAGAGAGACAGAATGGACGCGGCACTAGTGGCTGCTGGCAGCACGATAATGAGCTAATGAGCGGTGTCTGGCGTTCCGCGGCGCCGCAATTTTCAGCGTGCAAGGACGCCAGCTGATCGCTTCCGAGCCGCCGCTCAGACATCTTTTTCCCATCGCTGCCGATCGCGTAGACGTCTGTCCCTAGTCGAGTCAAAGAAAAACGGCTCAACTAATCTTCGTAGGTCTCGAACTCGACACGTGTTCTCTGTAGTTAGTCACGAGTACGTGTAAAGTCGGCGCTAGCAAAGTTTTCGTGATTATATAACGCGAGCCTTGTTAAATTTGCCAGAAGATAGGTGGAACTCGTTTTTTCCTAGCTAGAATAACTTCGCCGTAATTTAACAGGGATTACGTGTGCGATAGTTGGACATCCCCGTTTAAAATTCTTTGACCAACGTTCGTTGAACGACGATTCTGAATTTCTGCAAAACGCTGAGATATCTCTGAATCGCTCCTCTCGTTTTTCTTTTAATTTCGTTCGAGTGTTTAAAGTAGCTGAATGGCTCGACGAAACATTACGAAGCAAGGGGAAGTTGAAAAGCACCTTCAACGAATTTCGTAACGGCCGACAGTTTCGCGGTCGAACATCGAACTAACCGGTCGACGTCGCGTCGTTCGAATCGGAGGCGTGTAACGCGTGGCATATGCCGTACAAGTATAGTAAGTACAAGTCGTTCGTCGTGGCAAAAAGCCTTGTTCACCGGCCGCGAACCGTTCTCCCTTCTTCGTGATCACCGCCAGGCAAGAAGCCCGCGCTCGAGTTGCGTGAGAACAAGTCGGAACGGGACGAGGAAAGAAATTTTATGGCTCCCCGGGGTCTACCGATTGGCATCGCTAGAAAAACCCACCCCATAGTCCTCCCCACCCCCTACATCACCCCGCCTCGTTCGCGTTTGCCTTCTTCAGGCACTGAAATTGTAGGCGTCCGCTAATGCCGGAAACGGGCCCAGTTCGTGTTCGCGCTTCGTGCCACGATAAAGCGGCGCCGTATCATTGAAATCTCTCGAAAGTGGATTAACGACTTCCGAGCGGAGGCGATTCGAGCAAATCTGCGCTCAGAAAAGGATTACCTCGGGGGTCGGGCTGAATCGTTTCGATTAAAATTGATCGATATCGAACTCGTCCTTCTTGGGCGGTTGGCGCTCTTCTCCGAATATTCGTGTCTTCTTTTCTCTTCCGCGTCGCTCTCGAAGGCAGTCGTGAACACGATCTTTAGCGAAGGATCTACGATCCAGCGCAGACCTGCTCGCCACTGATTCACGAGCTTCGTAAAACCCTCGTTCGTGGAAGTGTCAAGAACTCGCGTCGCTGGCCAAGAAGGTGGAATCTTCGCGACGCGTTCGCCATAGAGTCGCTCGTCGAGGGTAAGTACCAGGCGTCGCAAGAACCGAGATCCTCCATACGCGTCCAACAGCGTCGTTTTTGCTCGGCCACTGGTCGACCAGGTTGACCCAGATGTTCCATCCTCGGCTGAGACAACGGCCTGTCCGGTTCTGGCGGGGAGAAGACTGCTTTTCACCTCGTCGCTGGTCTCACGTGACGGGACGCGGCGGTAGACTCGTGGGTGGTCCGCTCCGCGTTCGCGGCACGCCGACCGTAATTATAGGTTCCTTATTTACCGCCTGTTACACACTTCGTTAGCACATCGCTTATAAAGTGGTCGTGTACCACTTAGGAGGGTAGCCGTCGCTCTTTCTCGCTTTTCGCTCCTCTCGGACTCCGTTCCGTGGAAGGTGCCCAGTGGTCTCGAAACTATTTTTCTGTATCGCAATCCTTATCCTTTCGATGAAAACGAGGCAATTCAACGAGACACCTGACCCATTAATTGTCAAACACTTAGTTTGATCGAGGAAAAGTATCGCTGTATCGCGCCTAATATAGTATCCATTTTCAACCTGGCCGAGTCCCTATTCGATTTTGACGAGCGTCTTCGGTGTGTCGCCAAGGAGGAGTCAGTGACGATCGATGGTCTTCGAAGAAGGTTCGGCCATCATCATCGGTAGACGCTTCGTGCGTCATTCGGTGTATAGCGTCGCGGCAATACCGAATAACGCTTCATTTCGGCGTATTTATATTCTCATCGCGCGAGACGCATTCCGAGGAACCTGGCCAAGAATATTCGTTCGATTTCGACGCGGACCTGTTTCCCTTTCGCGTGTTAGGAAATGTGTACGGTGAACGTTGTCTTCTCTTTGCGAGAATAACCAATCCACTGCGTATTTTTAACCTTTTCGGTACTCTGCGCGAGTATACATACTCGTCAAATTATTTTGTTCTTCTCGAGCTCGAGATGAGTTAACTCATTAACTCATTAACAATAAGCTCATGCGATTTAACTCGTCTCGAGCACGACAAGAACAAAATAATTTGATGAGTATACTCGCGCAGAGCACCAAAAAGGTTAAACAGTAACGTTTCCATGTTCAACTGGACATCGATTCTCAGTTCGGCATGAATTTTCTATTGAATTTTCGAGCAATAGCTTTGACTATGTTACATATGAATCGGATGAACGCGGCACTGTTCGATCGAGGCGCGTCGTTGCAACGATGCTCGAGGATTTTATGAATGAATCGCGTGCGTGCCAACTGGCTTATTAGCGGCGAGGGCCTGCCAACGGTAGCCAAGTCGTGTTCGAACACGAGAGCGTTTCTCAATTACTCTGCAAAGTCCCGCGATACACCTACCACGGTGATTATTACCGAACCGTGACGCGACTGCTCGCCACCAAGGCTTCGCGAAGGTCTCGGCCAAAGCAATACCACCGCTCGTCCGCTTAAGCCTCGCGGCGTCAAACTTAATTTAACCATTTTTTTCCATCGATTCACGCTTCGGTATGTAACTATTTATACACCTTCTGTGAAGAGAAACAAAGTGGACGGATAGAAAAGTAGAAAAAAAGAAGAAGAATAGAACGGAAAGAGAGGAGATACGGGTAAAGTGCGGTTATAGAATTCTCTATTCTCGTCTTTTATTCGTTATAATTAGATGGATCTATTTATCGGCCTTCGACAACTCGTGAAAAAGTAACAGCAATCGATAGTAGAGACGAGTGGGTAGAATTATTTCTTATCCAACACGTGGTAGTTGTATTCCAGGCTTTCCTCAGACTTGGCGAGGGTGCCAAAAACACGTCGCGTTTCTTCGGATTCGACTCGAACTCGCCACGGTGAAAAGCTTCCACGTTCGAGTGTCTCGCGTACCACACGTGGGGCGGTAGAAAAAGGGTGGCTTCGAAACGTAGAAGTAACAGCACTTCATCTTCACCGAGCGTAAAGGCAGACGGCCGGGTCTTGAGTCTTTTCAGACTTCGACGGAAGTCGAGGAGGTAGGGGTAGCTCGATTCGGGCCGTGGCAGTTTCTTTCCACTTCCGTCGTCATCGTCCTCCTCCTCCTCCTTCTCTGGCCGCTTCTCTTCTTGCTCGAGGTCCTCGGAAGCTTCCGTCTAGCGGTAATGAGGTTTCAAAAAAGCGAAGAGAAAGAGGCATAAACAAACGGAAGAGGGTACCGGTTCGCGAACGGTGGATTAGACCGACGCGAACGCATGGCGCTTCGGGTCGTGGTGGTCGTCGTGGTCGGCGACGACGTCGTTCTTCGCCTCTCCTACCTCCCTGCCCAGCCTCCCATTTGTCCTCGGTGGAAGGATGATCACCGACGGTACGTGTCGTCGGATTATTAGTCCGCGCGGGCATTCAGGCAAAACTTTCTTGGGGGGATAATTGCGATTGTAATTAAAATTCTCGGGGTGAAAAGGAGCCCCGGCGGTTTCCGCGTAGAAATGAGCAAGATAGGAAGGAAGAGCAAGGGATAGAGAGATCTGGTCCGGGGGATGGGAGAGGAGAGCAACCCGGTTGGAGTCTCGACAAGCCGGAGTGCCATAATTGGAACGGTCGCGTGCGCCTGCCGCAGGACAATGGACTCGTCCGAGTGCAAATTATTAACGCGCCCCTCTCCCCTGCGCTTCGAGACCATGGTTGGTTCCTTCTGCAGCCCTTCTCCGTTGCTTCCCGCTAGGCGAACCTGCTGCCTCGAGAAGATTGCGTTCTTCGCGCGCCTGTACCTACGTTCGCGTCCAAACGCACGAAAACTCCCCATTTTCAGATTTTATTCGGTTCGTGTGTTCTACAGATATAACAGCCGATACGCTATATGCTCAGTAATTTAAGAACCAAATAGACTGTAACACGCGGGAGTGTGAAATGGAAGTCGTTCTTTGGTACGTAACTCTTACGACTTCGTGTCTGACCATGACGGGCACTTTCTACTTGAGTCCCTAAACATTGGTTGCACGGTTATGTAATTCTCCTATTGTATTCAGATTTGTTATTTTACGTAAAGAAGGAAGTATGGAAATACTTATTCGATAAGAGAACCGTGGGTAGACTTCCGAGCGTTCTGCGTTTAAGTAGATCAAGACCGTCGACCATCTATGGTTAGACACAGGGGTATTATCGGCCGTCGGACTCCGGCGACTCGAGTAGACCGTCCGCTCTTGTTTCTCGTAGCTTGAAAGATTATTTAATTGAAACGTAATAAAGTCGAGGGACGACTTACAAAAGATTCGTTAGCGGTGCATCAATAGTCTCCGAGGGAAAAATGATTCGCGGCGTAAAGCATCGATCGAAGAGCTCGGGTCGTTTCCCTGTACCAATGGCTCCGTCCGATGCAAAGGCCAGGAGAGACTCGAAATTCGCCCGGCTCCCAAAGCAATGCCCGCGGAAATCGGAGGCTGATCTTGAATGAGCCCGCGGAGCTCGGCTCGCGCGTATCCGCTCGCATCGAGCGGTGAAAAGACGCGAACCAGCCGAACGAAAAAAATTGACGAACGCGAGCTTCGGGTAAAATGGCAAAGACAGAAGCCGCGCGTTCTCGATACTTGGAGTCGAGCAGCCTGGATGGTCGGTGCTCCTTTGTTTATCCGGGGATCAACGCGAGGAGAGAAGCGATGGATGTGCAAAAAAGAGGCGGCGCGGGAGGGCGAGGGGCCGTAAACGATGAAAGAGGGACGAGCAGAGGAACCGGTGGCTCTCCGCGCGGCACAAATCCAAGCGCAGAATCCTTCTGACCCCTTACCGGGCCTTTCTCTCGTTCTCTCTCGCTCGGCTCGGTTCCAAGCCCTCCTGCTTTACCCGGCGTTCCCTCGGTCTCTCTCCTCGCCGGAAGAGAGTGAATGGCGTCGAAGGTGAAGGAATGCGAAGAAGCAAAACTCTAGCGGAGAGAGTTAGGGGCGTAGGCGCCGTTTCGACGCTCTGATAGCTAATGGTGCCGGTGGTTGGCGGTGTGGTGGTGGCGGCCAATCAGGGGTGAGTTCCATTTAAGCCGCGCTCAGGGTGCTCAGCCGCGGCTGAAAGGCATTTAGCCAATCCAAAAGGCCTCCCCTTTCATTAGACATCTCACTTTGTCTCCCTCTCTCGCTCTCAACCTCCAGCTCCGAAGGTTTATATTTTAAATGCTAATTGCAAGTTTTTAATGGGCCGTGTGCCGAGGCCTCTGGCTTCTCCCTCATTGTACTTGCGCTCGCGCCGCGTTCAAGGAAGCGAGAGAACGAAAGAGACCTCGATACAGATATATTCGAAAATAGCGAGAGAACGCAAGAGGGACGGAGATGGTCGGGAGAGTAGGATTGAAAGGTAAAAACGAATCGGGGCAGGTCGTGGCCGGGGAAGGAGGCGAGGTGGAGGGCAGAAAGAAAGAGAGAGAGGACAGAAAACACACCGCGTGTGCCGCTGGTGGGACGAGAGAGCGCTAAGAGGACGCTTCGCCAGAAACAGCCACCGCGCGCGGATATTTGTTCCGCCGGCGGGGTTATAATGAAAAAATTACGGCTTTCTCGGGCATTGTGTGTACGCGGGCGCACGCACGCAGGCAACGCGTTCATAATTTCTTCCCCTCTGGTCCCGGAGCTCAACGCACCGACTCGAATTAACCGCGGCGCGAGCACACGCGTGACGCGCTCCTCCCGCCGACGCCAATTACCCGCGCCCCCGCCGAACCCTTCTTTCTTACCGCCTCCTCTTCCTCCTCCCACACCGGATTATGTTAATAAATCGGGCGAAAACAATTAGGCCCGGTTAGATCGACGGATACCCACGGTGACCGCGCTCCTTCTCTCTCGTCTCGTTCACCCTTTCGTCGTTTTCAATGTGAACCCGACGGTCGGTGTACGCCTCCAGGAAGACGCCGATTCCTCGAGCCACGTTCTCATCGCGATCGTTGCATTTTCATTCCGTCGTGTGAACGCGTAATTGAGCGACTTGGAACGATTATGCGCGACCGATGGGAAGCATAAAAGGCAAACAACGATATCAGGAAAACGGGGGTAATGGTACCCGTGAATCGAACACTTGTTGTCTCTGCAAATTGCGGACGTGTCCGCGCGAGTGTACACTTTGTATGGAAATGTACACGATGGACTCGTCCACGTAAATTGTTCGAGTTATTTTGGTTTTATATCAACGTTTCTTAAACTTCGTCTATTCTAGATTCTCGAGTTTCGCGTTCAAGTAAATTTACGTATTTTCCAAGATTGGTTTTCGGGTATAGTTTCTCGAAAACAGAACACCGAGGTAACCCCGTGTTTCCCGAGCGTTGCGGCGTGGTAACCTCTTAATGATCCGGTGGCGAGTAAATAGAGGGAGAGAAGCGAGTTCAAGGAGACCGGAACGCGATTACTTTTTGGTCGAGAGAACGTCTCGGATTTTCCACTCGGTGTTTCACGGCGTAAAACTGGAAATCTCGAAAGCTCCGTCCAAAAAGTCTCGGTGGAAAAAAAAAAAAAAGGGAACGAGAAAGTCTTCCTCGAGTTCTTATTTCACGGGGGCGCGAGATCCGTAGGAAGATGGCTGTCTCTCGAGCCGCGATCGTGCCCTCGCCTTCCGCGTGTTTCTTTTCAAATTTATACGCGCCGCGAGCGGAAAAGTGCGAGACGAGGGGCGGCAGGCGAATAAAAAGAAAGTCGAAGAACAAGGAGAAGTGGAGCGAAGGGAAAGATGCGAACGAGGAAGGAGCAACCCTGGGAGTAGGTACTGAATGCAAGGAAGCTAAACCGACGGCGTAGGAAGCAGAGAGAAGAAAAAAAAAAAAATAAAAAATAAAAGTCGAAGAGAAGCTCGACACGGACGGGTGCTCGCATTATTAGCACGTCGAATGCTCGGGAACTTTAGTTAGAAAAGCACATTCATATTTCAGGCTGAATGGTATTATGAGAACGAAGGGACCCAGGACCGCGTGAGCGCGCGATAACGAGGTTGTCGCGTCGCTCTCGCCTAAGGAACAGACGAACGGAGCAAGAGGAGGCGAATCGACGGGACAACGGGGCCGGGAGCGTGTGCCAAGGGGGTCGAAAAAAAAGAAAAGGACAACGACATCGACGCGAATGACGACGTCGACGACATCGATGGAACAGGAAAATCGACCGAGAGAGGGAAAAGACGACTTCTTCGGGATCCTTGCTCGCTGCGCACCCCCTCGGCATCGGGTCCCGCTGCTGAAAGGAACAACTCTCCAAGGAGGAAGAGGATTGAAAAGTGCCGCGACTGAAAGCCCGATTATTTTCCGCTCCTTGTCGTTCCCGCCTAATCAGCGAATTAAAGCAAGCCTGCAGGGGCTAGCATCTGTCTTCTCCTCCCGACGTCGACCGCCGCGGCGCAACCTTCTGTCCGTCCGTCTATCTCCCCTTCTCTCGCTCTCCGTTTCGCGGATCTCCCTCCCGCTGGGAGGAAGTCGATTGTGTCGGTTTCCACGGCCACGGAGACGAATCGACCCGAGAGGAAACAGGCTACCCGGGATTCTTCGGTGAAAAGTCGCGTCGGATGACCATTGTAACTTTTGCTGGCTGCACTCTAATTTCCTTTCGGAGTCCCGAGAGATCCGCTTTGCTCGCCTCCGGCGAGCTTGGACTTGCCGAGCACTGACGCGCTCGGCTGTGATCCTGAAATTTTCGCGAATTACTGCCAATAGTTGGGAAGCATTTGTCGATCGGTCAACCGCGAATCACTGGCCCGGTTCTCATCGATCCAAGACACGGCTTCCCTCGAGTGGCTCGACAGACGTTTCGAAGACATCGACGGTAAACGGTGAACTCGTCCAGCGTCTTGTTCGAGACTCGCGAGCGCGTCGTCGTTCTGCGTACAAAACGACGCGGAGGAAAGTTGGCAGGAGCATCGTAACAATGCAGGGCCAGTCGGTCGGTCGGTATGATGTGGGGAAATTCCGTGGAAGTTGGCGCGCTGCGAAACTCCAAAACTAGCGGCGAAGTTATGAACTATTTCAATGAGTTTACCGGAGTTGCTCGCTCGTTGGCGGTTAGTTGATTACCCTGGCCTCTCCAATTTGCGAATTTACATTAAACACGAGTGGCCCCGGCTATCGCGTGAAAACTCCCACGAGCCGTTAAAGCTACCGCCTCTCGCGGATTGCGAACGGTGAACGAGGCGCGGCGACCCAACCCCCCCGACGCCCACCGTCGCCACCCCGTGCAAAACTCTCGGCGTCGTGCAATTTCTTGCAGACGTGTAAAACGCGTTGGTTCACGAGCCGCTGATCCGCGCTCGAATCAACGCACGCGTCTCGACCTCTCGTTTAGCCGCGGCGATGTTTTAACGCGCGCGTAATGGCGCGGAGCTAAAAGAGTTCCAACCCCCCGGCGGCCGCGCTCAGCCCTTTACAGCGCCGGACCTTCGGCGGAAATTTCGCCCGGCGCTCGTTAACGGGTCCGTTTAATTGCAATCGGGACATTGTTTGATCCGAGACGCGACGGGTTTTTGAAAACGCGGAATGCACGGAATCGAAGGAAAAATAACGCGTTACTCGAGGATTCGTTAAGCGGATACGTCGAAAGAGCTGGGGCGAACAACCGAAAAAAGGAAACAAATTCGTCGACCGACCAGAAATCGCGCACATAACTTTCAACGAATAGCTCGCACGGCAACATTTTTCACTTGTCCTGCGACTCGAGAACGACTTCATTCGAGTGTTGCTAAGAGATTCGCGGTGGAGGGATTAAGGGCCATAAATCAACGTCGTTCCACCGCTCGACGATGGAGAAAGAAGCTTCCGAAACGCTGATGGCGCGAAAGACCTCGAGCAAGACACACGGCCCCGCGAGCAAAGCCAATCGAATCAATTCGCGATCCCATCGCGGAATTCTTGGCACGGTTCCAGCGAGCGACCGCACCGGGCCACCGCTGCGGCCGTGTAAATGAATAAAACCGTGGTCTGCAGCTGGATAAAGAAACCGAACGCCGCGGGTGAACAAGAGCACCGGGACGATCGAGCATCGCGAATCAACCGATGAGAAAACAAACGAGCCAGCGGTGGATCGCCGATAAAATCGAGACGTTCGCGAGCCGTTCGAGCGGAACCGCTTCTTGTTGTCGTCGCGCCGGACGATAAACTCCGTCGTTCGCTACGCCTCGATTAAGAAAAATTAACCATTTTGCGGCGAGACGATTCGAGACGTTTCGAGTAACTCTCGTTTTCTCGCAGCAATGGCTGCCTCGTCTCGAAACATTTTGACAGGAACTCTGCGCACATAACAAGTTCGTATACAACGAAAAGAAGAGTATTTGCTACTTGTTCCTTGGAAGTATTATAATTCAAGAAAACGTTCAAAAGGTCTCGTTCAGACAACCTTCGTATGCAGCTCCTCCCCGAGGCCACGAGCGCAAAATCTCAAGTTATTGCACGCGTTTCATCGGCGTTGCTTTATCAGTCGATACTCGCCGATAGATTAGACCTCGAGGCATCATCGTAAAACCTGGAGGTTCTCTTTATTCGTCTCCGAAAATGATAAAAGGACTTTGTATACGAGCATCTCGGAAGGATATCCAGCGTCTACTCTTCGTTAAGGGCGCGATGGGAGATTCGGGTAATATCCTCGGGAGCGATGAGTCCTGGCATTATTTATTTGGTGGCCAAACTTGGAGTGTCCCCGACGGAATTAAGGAAACCGAGAGCAGCCGGCTATCTCATCGGATTAAAAAGTTTCAGAAACGTAAATAAATGGGCTGCCGTGCACAATGAGAGGACGCTCAACGGGGAAGAGCGAGAGCATCGCGGTGAAGGGGGCAGAGAGGGACGGCTAGGTGGAACGCTAAGAGTAACAGCGGCAGCAACAATGGTGGAAGCAGGCACCAACGACAGGCGGCGAGCAACAGCGACGCCGAACAGCGGGGGACTGTGGCCGTCGACTGTGGGTTTGCGGATCCGCTCTTAGTATATTGGAACGAGACTCTTCTCAGCATCCATAGCGTGTTCCCTGTCGTCTCCTCCCGTCGTTGTCCCTTCCGTCTTGCCTTATCGTTCGACTCGTTCTCTCTCTTCGTTCCCTCTTCCTGCGACTCGGTCCTCTTGACAGGGCCAAACTCGCGCCCGTGCTTTCGGATTCGCCGTTGCTTTCTTAGCGGCGAGTCTCGATCTTTTTTTTTTTTTTTTCTTCGTTGCTTCTTTTCTTGCGTCGCTTTTCGTATTTCATTACGCGCTCGTGTCCCCTTTTTCTCCCCGCTCCACGATTTGTTTCGTTTAGTTTTCTACTCCGCGGCGTTTTTGCCGTTGTTACTTCGGGGCTACCCTCGTCCTTCTGGATTCGGGGACTTCATCGGGTTGGACACATGGTACTGTTCCGTCAGTTTTTGGGTCTTCTCGGGTTTACATATGTATCGATTAATTACGGAGACCGACGGAGGAGATTGGTAGGTGGATAGATCAGTCGCGCAAGGGGTTGCGGCCCGTGCCTGGTCAGACGGTCTAGTCAGCCTTCGCGCGACCCGCGAGGGACACTGAATCCCGCCGATTTTTTATTTTCTCTCTTTCACCAACACTCCCCAACCTCTTCGCGGAAACATTTAAATCTATCGTGCTTCCTATTTTAACATTTCTGTGCTTTCTGTTCTTCCGTTGGCACTCCCGCTTCTGATCATATTTTTTCTCGCATCCTCCCTTGTTTCTTCCTCGCCGCTTTAATTTTTCTCTTTTCCTCTATGCCTCTGGTTCTCCGCGCTCTCTGCCTCTGCTTTCGTTCCACTCGTGGCCTCTTTTTCTACTCTTTCTCCCCCGTGTCCACCCCCGCCTCCCCGACGCCAGGACCCTCGGCCACGTACACAAAGCCCACGGGTCCCCGGCTTTTATTATACGAGATACAAGATACGAGATAGCCCCCGTCCAACCCATCCTCCCGCCCAGTCCCTCTTCGTCCCTTGCAAGGCTCACGGTGACGCTCGAAACCGCGCCAGCGTGCAAGGCCTATTGGCAAACATTGCGAATCTTGGATCACACCGGATTAGGTATCTTCGGCAATATCCTTCGGATGGCCGTGGAATTCTATGAAACGGTCCGCTTCGATGGGGGAAGACCTGCTCTTTGGCGTTCTCCTCGTCCCATAGAAATCATTGGAACGAGGGGAGGCTTTTCTGTGCGCGCTCGTCCATAGTGTTTCACTAATTTTCTCCAGAATCGATAGGAGAAGGGATTCACAGAACGTTCTACGGACATTCAGCGTTCCATTAGGTCGAGGAAATCCAAATTGAAATCGTCCATCCTTGCAGCGTGGAAACTCCAGTTGCCAGATTTTCGAGGAGGATCCATTTTACGTTTAAGCTTACCGACAAGGACGAGTTCACCCTGCAAGTGATTTTCCTTAGCAAAATTAAAACGCATTCCAAAGTCACTCTCGATCTTTCGATATCGAAAAGGAGGCTGAGACGCGGTGTACGAAGGAGGTGGGTGTGCAATACGAAATAACAGCACGCGGCAAAGGCAGGCTTAAATCGATTACAGGATAACCCATGAGACGGAATCGTGTATGGGAAACTGATAGAGCATCGAGATTGGATAGAATGGGAAGCCCTGCAAAGTGGATGAGAGAACTCGCCCTCCCTCGCGATCGGGCCATGACCGTCTGCGAGAAGTTGCACCAGTAAATTACGCTTCCTTTTTCCGCGATCCGCCGATATATGAATCTCGATCGATCCACAAGCTTCGATGCGACCGCCGCCAAAAATTAACGAGAACCGCTCTACATTCTCTCCAATCTTTAACCTTCTCAGTTGGAAGAGTCGAAATTGTCGCGGGATAGATTTCTGTGATAGCTCTCCAACGATTTAGTCGAATAAACCGTTTCGTGCCAACGGGCGCGAGCTAACCTTGGATCCCTGGGAACAATTTTTGGAAAATCTTCGTGGCATCGTTTCAGCCCGTCGCAATCGATTGCTCCATCGAGCAACGTTTCGTATCAGCCAGCTGTAAATAACGAGACATCGTTGCAAGGGATATATATATATATATATCGAACGGCGTGTTCATCGGAGCCATTTCCTCTGGAGCGCCTGGAAACGCTCGAGTGGCGGCCAACACACAAAAAACGACGCTACGTAAAAATTCGATATGCGGTTTTCAGAAGTTCCTCGTGCAATTTTCACGGGGCAAGGGACATAGGCGCGAACAGAGCGCGTCGATATATTCGGAAAAGGAGGGAAGAGGGAGAGCGAAGAGGGGGGCCGAGAGGAGAGGTCCGCCGCGAAGCTGTCGGGTGCGAAAGCCAAAACCACAGAATGAAATTACTCCTGCTCAATCGTTTATAACTGCAGGATAAACGGATTATACCGTCGGCGCACGGCTCGCAGTTTATTTGTCATCGTGCGCGGCCAGTTCCGGTTCAGCGGCCACTCATGTTTGTGTACCTAAAGTCGGAGCGACCTTGACATCGGGGGTGACTCGAATAGTTTTCGAGGCTGCCTAGATCGGTGTTCGGTTGTACCAGGCGCAAACTATTCCTCCGCGAGTAGCCACACTGTATTATTTATGCGTCGCGGTTCTTGGACGCTTGGATTTCTTTGGTTTTCACGTGCGAGGCTCCGAAAAACCAAACTAACTCTGCGTACATCTTTCAATTCTAGACAATTATCGAACGCAACAACGATATTTGTAACTTCTTATTCAAGGAGTCTATCTACGACCTTTTGCTATAAAAGCAGTGGAAAGAACTCTTCTCCGTGTTCTCGCATACGCGTCACGAGCGAAGAGAATCATTTAGCCGGCCGCTGGTGAAGCATCGAAGGCATTACACGTGTACGTAACGAACCTACCGGTTGAAGTGAAATATTACAAAAGCCGGCACGAGGGCTTTTTCGTTCGAGCAGGGGGAGACTTTCCGTTTGCGAGCCACTTAAATGGCCGAGGAGAGAGGTAGGGTGGTATATGCATTACAACCCCCTATAAAAAGAGTTCTGCGTACGATAACGAAACCGCAGCAAGCTGTAAATCCCCAAAGTAATCTCCGTGGAGTGGAGTATTCCATACATTACACGCTGATATAGGTATTCGCTGCGCGCCGATTTTCGACCAACGTTCGATAACATCGGCGTTCAAAGGAATGCAACGTCGGGCAAGGCGAAACGAAACACGAAGGACAAGGGAGTCCGTGAAATCAAAGGGTCCCTTTTACGACTCGACCTAGTGACGTATAAAGGTACAGATTTTTCCGCGTCGAACGCCGAGAAATAAATTTCGGTAAACAACCAAGTAGAATGAGACGGAATGGTAGGACAACTGTATTTAAAATGGTAATCGAGATATTTCCCCGACACCAAAGCGACGCAGAGTTCGCGACACGAATCCGTCGGTCTCGAAACGTATCCGTTGACGCGAGTCGGTCGACGCTGCTCGGTTCTTTGAGCCAATATTCGCGACGCGTGTCGAGCTTCGAAAGAAAACCGGTGGCCCCTTCGGCCGAGAACAACGGGCGTCGGGATGCAGTAATGAAAAACGCCGCGAAGGGATGGCTGGGTTGATGCGAAAAGGTAGATAGGCAGTGACAGAACGGGGCCGGGAGGGGCTGCGGGGGTGGGCAGGAGGTGTTCATATCTGGGCGAGCGCGAGGGCCGCTGGAACAAGGGTGCAAGAGTAGCCTGGCTATTGTTTGAAATGCGAACACTTAGTAAAGCGGCAAGCGAAAAGAGACCAGATGAGAGAAGGAAAGACACTTCGGCAGAGGATACGCGTGTGTGCCAGGCGTGCAGCGAAAGAGAGAGAACAGAAGCGAGCAAGACAACCCTATCCCTTCATACCCTCCCCCTGGTACAGTCATCCCCCCAAACGAGTGGCCCCGGCAAAGGCTTTTGCTTTACGCATTGCAATTTTCCTGTCCGAGCTTTCTCCGCTTTTTTTTTTTTTTTTGTGTCCCGTTGAAATGTTGATGGAAACGCGATAGCGTTATCGCGAAATACCTGTAACTGTGGACGATATTTTTTTAAAACGCTTGTAACCAGCCGCGCTTGGACAGTTTTGCTTTTATGGCCCGTTGTAGGGTGTAACAGCGATGGCGGTGAAAAAGAGGTCGAGCGAATTTGGGCCGCGCTGTTACGTCGAACGAGGTTGAAGTTACCTCTTTTCATTGGCGCGCGATTTTTTTTCTACCGTTTTCACTATCAACGTTCTACGCAATATTAATCCCAAGTTGCAACAATTTTCACTGAAAGGGTCGTGGAAACTTTTATTCGTAACACTTTGAAAATTCGACCATAACGAAAGCTTAGGAAATACAAATTGGACGTTTCGTTTGTACAAAGCCGATAAGCTCTGAAACCTGTCTCAAAAGAATCGCCTTTTCAACGTCAAGAACCCGTCGAATGGCCCACCGAGGGAACGCTTCTTGAAACGAAAGAGGAAAATGGCGGTACGAACGGATAGTCGATCAAGGACCACCCCGGTTGCTCCACACGCGATACTCCATCCCGCAGGAGATCGAAGGGAGGGTTGTCAACCCTCTAGGCAAACCAGCCGACATAGCGGAAATCCACGTTTATGGCTTTCATAAGCGAGCATCGACGGACGGCGGAGGGGGACGCGGATGGTCCATCGCGGAACATCTTATGGATCTAAAATCCGTGACGTTAAGTGCGCGCCACTTGTGTGTACACCGAAAGGAACGACGACGATCAGCGTGCAGCGTCCGTTCAACAATGACGCGCGCGTGTTCGTTGCGGTATATTAAGGTCTCTTTTAATGCACACGCTCGTGCAACCGCTGGGAAACGATGAGAGCGAAATAAGGAGAGGAGGAGCTATCACAATGGGGGAAATCGTCGGACGACGGCTTAACCGTTCCGATTTTCATCTCGTTGAAACCAAGATCCCGCACCGATTTCCCTTCCCGAGACGGACGCGGTCCACTTACTCGGCGATATTGAACGCGTTACCGATTCTACTGTTAGGCAGAGACGATAATCACGAATGTAGCACGTTCGAAAGACTTTATTCCTCCATTAATAATACTATTAATGACTTTAAATCGTGACTCTGTTCGTAAGGAAACGCAACGCCAGAAACTCTCCGAGGATGATCTCAAAGGTATTAATGGTTCCCCCAGCACCGCTCACCAGAAAAAGGAACAAACCGCTCGTAGGTTCCCGTTCGCGCGACGTTCCGAACGAAGTTACGGTTCGCCTCGAAAACACCTTCCAGCCCGAGCTCGAGTTAAATTTACCGTGACACACGATTCCGTCGCACGCACGCACTCGCGCACGATTTACATACCCGGTTGACCCGCGCGGGAGAGAAACAGAGAACGGAAACGCGAGCTTCAAGAGACGCCAAAGAAACACAAAACCATCGACGATCGGGGGTCCATTCTGCTTTACGGGCCTCGAAAAATGGATGTATTTCGCGATTAACTTCAGAGTCTGGTTGCTTAGAATATTCTTTTGCGAAGACTGCGCAGTTGCTGATTATTTATAACAACGAATGGCGAATGCATAATATTCTTAACAAAGTAGAACGAACTGTTAACGAAGTGAGATTCTTTGAAAAGATACCAGAATGGGAAACATGTACGTTTAGATTATAGCTGCGCCATTTTCTTTTTCGAGGGTGCACGCACAGCTCCACTTTTCCTTTTCCACCCTTCGATGCGTAGGACGCGCGTCGGGGGCACGTACTCGTTCGCGCAGTCCCTCACGCCCCTTATCCATCGACTCTGATCGTTCTATCGACTTCTACGTATTCGAGATTGGGATGAATTCGAGCATCGAAGTCGCCCTCTTCTTCTCAGCAAGCGTCGTTGCGTTCATTGCGTCTTTTGAACTTTGTGCGTCTATACAAATCGTACGAGTTGACGTACCTAACTTGCCAAAGGATGAAACATGCAGTCCTGGCATACGCGACGCATAGAAAAATCACAGGATAAAAAGTAATCGTTCCAGTTCCCTTGGATCTACGGAATCCGCGTTCCCAAACTCGAGGAGAAAATTTCGCAAAGGCCAGTGGACTGTTCGCACCGGTAAAAGGAAGCCAAGGATCGGTTGGCTCGGTGCACTCGTGCAGAGCATAGGCAGAGAATTGCTGGTGACGTTGCTAGCGGCAGAGCTGAGCCAATCCCGGCGTCTCTGTGTCGCCGCTAATGAGCGAGACTTCCAGACACCCCCTACGTCGAACCACCGCCGCCCATCGACCCGACCGGGACCGACCAACCCTTGGAATATGAAACCACCTGCCCGACCATTTGCATTTGCCGGAGGATTCGGGTTCCGCTAATTCGGCAAACGGTCGCTTTCTGGCCCGACGTGTTCTGGTCAGACCTGCGCTGATTGGGGGATTAAGGGAACGAGAGAACGCCAGCGCGACACGGAGGGTGGAGGAGGCCCTGTGCTGACCCACGAGGAAAAAGCTCGCGCTTTTATCGCGAAACCGTGCCCAGTCACGGTCCACCGGCTCGCCAGAATTCACCACAGACGAGCTCTCGCGATTATCTCCGATTTTCCGCTTTCTTGTTGCTTTCGTTTTGCAATCCATGCGCTCCCGTTCGCGGGATCAACGAAGATCCATCGCTATCTCGCGAATCTACGCCCCCGCCACAGGCAAGGACACGCGAGCCTACTCGTCACGCGGGTATCCACATGCTTCGCTCGTATCCTGGGAAATTAGCATTCCACTATGAATTTTTAGTGTTCTTCTACATCCAGACTTGGCGTCTGGGACCGCCGATCCTCGTGAACGAGGAAGAAGTAGCGTTCGTAGGCCGTACCATAGGAGAATCGCGAACAGATGAACGGGAGTCCCGTGAAATCAAACGAAACCTCGAAGAGCGTCTTTAATACGCAGGAAGGTAGGGTTAACGACCCTCGTTGGAGGACTGTCGTTTAATTACCGACGGAATTAAATATGGCATCGATGATGCGAACCCATCGTCCCCGGGCAAACATGCCGGGTTTCCTTTGAACAAACGCGAAGCACTACTTCGCGTCCAGAGAGAATAGGAGCGGGGGACGAGGCTGCGGAGCGCAGAGAGGGGTTGGAAAAGCGCTGCGAAATATGCGTCGTTCGCGGCTAGCGGGGAACGTTCCGTTTGACGGGACGAATTCTGCATTAAGAGTAAGTCAATTATGCCGGGAATCGATAATTACCGAACTAATTGAACGAGCCCTTACCGGGCTAGCCTGGTTATCGATCACTGTGAAACTCGAACGCGCTCCCACTGTGTTTTTTCGCGCGAGTGTCCTCGTCTGTGAAAACGCTCCTTAATCTTTCCTCCTTCTTTCTTCCCTTCCCTCGGTCCCGTTTCCCGGCGTCGTCTCCGCACGAACGATGGTCGCCGGCAGAAAGTGTAGCAACTTAATTGCCATGGCGTATCAAACGTGCCAGCGTCACAAACGGCTCGGCACATCGCGAGCTTCGTAAAGGCTGCTCGCTCGAAGAGGAGCGATTCAATGGGCAACGAGAAAACGTCGGGCGACGTTGACTCGTTATTAAAAAGATTTGTGAATAGGGGGTAGAGAAAGGGACGGGGGCGCGGACGGTAGGGTCGCGGACCAAAAGAAATATAAAACGGGCATTGTAGCAGCAATTAAAGTAGCTGCACGAACGACTCGCGGCAGCGACAACGTCATTCACGCGACCACTAATTTGTGTTTTAACGCCGCGGCCCGCGAAACGCGCCACCGAACAATCAACGCGGCCATTACGCGGCCGCGGTTCTTTCGCCGCGACGCGACGCCACGGGGCGCGGGGACGCTTTGTATCGAATACTTCCGCGTTTTCGTTTTCGCGCGACTGTGCCCTTTCTCTCCGCCGACTTCGCTAATACTCGAATTCGTGCCGCGAACACTTGTTAACGCAATTAGAATCAACGGTTCGCGAGCTCGGCGTTTCTGCATGCGACGGAAATTTTCGCGAAAACGTTATTGTTATTTGCCAGATTTATTCCGTCGTCGAGCACGAGGGCTAAGTCGAACAAATAGTTTTTTGTACTCCCGTTTGTTCGCGTTGCAATTTTATTCAGAGTATTTCTTTAGAATTCATTCTCCATTGTGTTTCGTGAAAGGTTTTCTTGCCGTCTCGGGTAATAGAGACGGTGGCATCGGTTGATAGTAATTATAGATTATGTTTCCAAGAGCAACGGGAGAAACGGAATGGTTACGCATCGGTATGCACTTGGAGAATATGTTAAAAATTTCAAAATCGCAGTCGATCGACGAGTTTGGTCCGTTTCAACGGCATTCGTCACCTTCCACCATCCCCTTCGGCAACCGTAAACGAATTCGACGCTTCGAACCAGGTCCGAAACGAGGACATTCCGCGGCGCTGGTTCCTCGACGAACTTCGCTCGAACGTTTAATTGAATTCTCGCTCGTTCGACGATTCCGGTGCTTTTGAAGCGGTTCCCAGCATCGCGCAAACGTCGCAGCGACGTTTCCGCGGGATGAAACTGGAGGCGTCTCCGCACCCCGAGGATGGAGATCAAAACAAATCGGCTTTGGCCGGGCTTCCGGGAGTTCTGGTCCTAGGGGTGGACCGCGACGTCGAGGGGTTTATTCTTAATATTTGTAAGGTTTTCATCTTGGCTGCTAGGCGGCTGGGAGCCTCTTCGGAGATAGGGAGGGGAATCGCAACCCTCGAGCGTCGGTGAAAATACGCAAATCCCGGATTAGAGGCGAAGGGCGAAAACGTTGGATGATCCTCCCGTTTTCTCTGGTGATAACCGTTTCAAACATTTCTTACTTAAGAACTCACGTTCGATGGAATTCGAGCGGTACGAGAAGAGTCAACGATGATCGAAGAAAATAGATAACAAGTCACCACGATTAATCCACGCAACCCCCTAACTCGGGAGGATGATTTCGACCACTTTCTCTATAAGCTGGAACTCGTCGAACTTGAAATCGTATCGCAATTAATTTCCAAAGAACCAGGAATTCCCAAGATCTACTTACGCCTCCGAAGGAGTGTAAACCCTTAACTGCCCAACTTTCCAACGGGGCGAGTACACGAACCGAAGGAAACGCGCAGAGATGGAGAGAGATGGTCGAAAACGTTTGCGAGTCGATTGTCGCGATCTTCTCTCGCCGTCGGGGGAAAGCAAGGGTTGGTGATTTCCCATCGGGAGAGAAGGTCGGTGGAAATTTCGTGGACGGTGCCGACGCTTTGTAGCGGCCGAGTTCGCGGACGTGACAAATGGAAACCGGTGGCTGTTGGCAGCTCGTTCCTCGCTGCCTGGCGGGAGAATGACGCTGGCGGTTGTAGTTGCCGGTTGATGGTGTTGTTGTTGCCGGCGTTGGCCGTAGACGGAGAGGTTCGGTCTGCCCAGGGCTCGCCGCGGTACAAGGCTCACGGCTACGTAACTAATTACCTGATCCCACCGTGAACAACTGAGCGAGTTCATTGACGGGGAAAGGGACGAAAGAGAGAGAACGAGAGGCGGGGTGGGACGGGCGGGCGCACAGGGTTGCTGTTGCTGACACCAAAGACTTCTCAACTTCCAACCGACGCTCGACTCAGTGCCAGCCATAATACAACTTTGCCGCGTTATACGAATATTTCACCGGAAACCACGGTCGACCTCGACGCCCGCGGTATCTCGATTCCGATGACCGTTTAGGAAAGGGGATTGCTCCCAGTTGGAGAGGCATTTTCCATCGGGGCCACGTTTAGCGTTTTCGCGTGGAAAATACGAGGAAGGATGAATAAGGACGCGATTGGACGACACTTTTCAAGTATCTGTACGCATTTTGGTAGAAGAGACCTCTGTTTAACTCTTTGTCTTTTTTTTCTGTTGCTTATCAGCAACTCGAGATCTCTAATTTGAGATTTGAAAATCAGGCCAGCCTTAACCCTTTCGCACTCATTTTATCGACGCTTCGAGTTCCAATGAAATTAAACTTTATCGCTGGTTGATTTACTGCGTAAAACCTGGTGATGACCGAGAGTCACTTATCGAGCGCAAAGGATTAATTTCGATTGAACTACTTTTTGTCGGCCTGGTCTTTCGTGCGTGGCCACGATAGAGTCTAAAACGTTGGACTCTAACGAAACACTGCGATCCTCGATGCGTCCGCCTTCTTCTAATCGACGTAGCGAGCTCCTCGAGATTGGATCGCGTTCGCGGCGGATCCTCACGGTTCTTCCACTCTGTCGAATTACTACTGGGACACGGAGCGGAGCGGCGGTGGGGTGCGGGGCCCGTGCGAACGGTAATTCGCGAAAGCTTTCATCCGTTAAAATCCGAAACTCTCCTAAGGCTCTTAGGAGAGACGTCGTCGACGGACGAGGTGTGTGTAATCACATCGCGGTCTCCTCGAGCGAGCTCGAGCGAGGAGCAGCAGCAGCAGCAGCAGCAGCTTCCCGGACCGTCCTTAAACCGGAACGCCGTTCGCCGCGGATTGAAATCACCGCAAATGGATCCGCGGCAAAGGGAACCGGTCGTCGGTCGCCAGGAGTGCGGAGGGGATGAGAGCACGACGATGCACCGTCCGCCACGGCGGCAGGGGGTAAAAAAGAATAGCAGGAAATTCCTTTTCAATGACAAAACCATCGGTGGCCGCACGGTATATGGAACTCCTCGTTCCTGGCCACATCAGACTGACGCGTTGTCATATCGACCTCCCTTCTGTCGGAATATGATAGGAAGGTATTTATACCGGACAGAGCGGAGGAGGACCCGAGGGTGAGGACGCGGCAAGAGCCGCTGCAGGAGGTGCGCTCGACAGCGGAGAAGGACGGAGGATGCGACGAGGGAAATACAGGGAAACGAGCAGAGGGAGATCGATCCGATTTTACAATCTCGGCTCACCCTCTATTCCACACCGCGTCCTCCCGCTGCCCCTCGACTGTATTTGAATTCCAGCGCAAGCCTGCTTGGCCCGTCTCTCTTGCCACGTACGTCGGTGTCTTGTACCTGTCCGAACGTATCCTTGCTCAGACGACCGACGTGTATACATCTCCGTGAGGCGGGACGACGTGTCGCGACAGCCTGCAGGGCAAATGTTTAAGGTTGTCGCCTAACGATCCGAATCAATGTTTTCTCAGTTCTGGTCGCAAGTGTCATCGTCCAAGACGTAGGACTCGAGCATCGGCTCACGGATAAGGGAGTCGCATTCCCGACGATATCATGTGAAATCCGAGCATGATTGGCGCGAACGTTACGCAATCGCGACTCCAGGAAAACTGCCAACAATTGACGCCAAGTGGCTAGCAGTGACTTCCAGCTAAACTCGACAACAACCGTGACTGGAAGTTGCGGGTGTGACCGAGTTACGATCAAAGTGCCGAGCCAAGACCGAACTCTGGCGCAGTTTTCGAAGAGATATCGATATTACGGTACACCGATAAGGAAGGGCGACCTTCGACCGCTTGGTTCTTGAAGCTAGGGAGACAAAGTTCGCGAGAATATAGACTCCGAACCTTCGCGTACGTAATCGTTGGGTCGAAGTTATCCCCTCGAATCCTTAGGTGAGTCGAGGTCGGTGGAGAATGGATGCAAAAATTGTGAATCCAGTCGGAGCGAGAGAAGTCAACGTGGGTTCTGCTCCGAATTGCAGTCCGTGTTTAACGCAAACCCTGAACGTTTGGCACGCGTACCCTAGCTCGTTGTTCCCGATAACGGGAATACCGAGTTACGGGAAACTTCCATCGCCGTCAAGATTCCTCCATCAATCCGGAACGCGGTAGAAGGACTCGGGGATAGAAAGGAAAAGAAAGGAGAAGGAGGCGGCCAGGAGGGTCGGGGGGGTCGGGGGAGGGTGGATGATCGATCGTATTTTCCAATCTCGGCGGAAACCTATCTAGCTGGGAAAGCCCGACACAACCCCCGCAGTTGCTCCCCAACGACTGTATTTGAATTCCAGAGCGTAGCTCGAACACGAGCGGCGCATAGAGCGTAGAGCCAGCTGGTCCACTCGCCCGGTCGACGTTCATCCTCGTCGTGGGTGGCCAGGAATATATCGGTGGCCGTGGCGTGTCGGATCTACCAGGATCCTGGTACCCGCGATAGCTTGCTCCAACACCGACTCTCTCTCCTCTCTATAGTCGAGCAACCTCCACCCCCATCGACAACCCGTCTCCTCGTACCTCTCTTTCGTCCTCTCTCTCCACCCCCGTCTCCTCCTCCTCCTCCTCCACCTCGACCCCTCTCCTCCACGGTCCCGGTCCTCCCGCTCGCTTTATGTGGGTAGTTGCGGCCGGTGCTGCGATTGAATGCTAGGAATTTCATCATGAGTTGAGACTCGTGGAGGAGACGGTGGCGGCGGGGTACGACGTCGGCGGAACGAACGGAGGATGAGGATCGTGGGGATGCTGGCGGAGAACCGCCCCCGGGGGTTGCTGCCCCGCCGCCACCGACCCTCCTCCTACATCGAGCCGAGCGGACACGCTGTTCGAGCTAACGGGGCCAGGCAGCAGCCCTTGCTTAGCAGCCGGCCGGTTCCAATCATGATTCCACGCTCCACCGTTTGAAGTCTCGATTGAAAAGGGGCGGAGGTTTGACTAAAGAACGAATGCTACGGCTATCGTTTATCCCTGAGCTCCCTCGCGCGTACGCGACCGTGTATGCGTCTGCTCGCATACACCCGCACGGCTCATGGGACGAGGCGGTGGTACGCCGATGGATCTCTCGCCCGCCACCCCCCCCCCCCCTCCACCCTCTCCGATGGACCTTGGAAGGGAACCCCGCTGGACGGTACGGTAACGAATCCGCGATACTTCGAAATTAGAATTTCGAATACCTCGCGGCGATTAAACGGTGTTGTTACCGCGGGTTAATCGCGGTGTGGCGAGAAGAGGATTTCGCTCGAGAATCTTCGGGTGCCGTGTAACCGTTTGACCATCACGGGATGTTTATTCGCGGGTAGTGAATGTTTTGCAAGGTAATTACACAGGATGGAATATCACGTAAATAGCGTACGAGCGAAACGTGATTCTCAGGAAGTCGAATTATCGAGTCCGCGGCGTGAATGACCGAGTGGTAGCAGCGGTAATAACGTCGACTGGTAAAAGCTGCCACCCCATTACCGATCACAGGTCGAATCAATCCACGCGCGCGGCACGGGCACAAAGGAAAAGCCCTAGCTCGACAAAAGAGCAAGAGAGCGCGCAGAAGCTCGTATCATCCGGCATGCATTGATCCCACTCCCATTAATCACCTATACCCGGAAGCGAATCAGTGCCACAGTTTCGTTCCCCGGAATCCAGCGATTCTTCCGCTTGGCCCCGTACCGCGTCGATTCATAACGCGCGCAGCTCTCGGGAAACGCCTTATTAGCGAAATGGGCTGGGGCTCGTGCGTTTTACCTAGGGTCCTCGGAAAAAGAAACAGGGGGGTCGGTCTTCTGGTATATTACGCCGGGCGTGTATCGAGAGGAAGCCTCGGCCGTATCATTGTGCCGGATCTCATCACAAAGAGTAGCGATAGCATCGTGCCTGCTGTCGATCTATCGTCGCAACCCCTCCTGCGTTGCAACCCCTGCCCCCGCGTCACCGTGCTCGCTACGTTCCGCGCGTTTCTTCGTCCATTCATCCGTGTTTCGGTTCCCCTGTCGTTCCAACGGTGCCGCGCGCACCTACACGCTCGCCTGTTTCACGGTGTTGGCTGCCCGTCGAGGCTGGTAGGTTGCTCGGTAATCCGTACGAAATTACATATTATTATGACGTGTTATTAAACGAGTAATAACGGGGCGACGGACGGTGCGCCAGGTGGCCCAGAAACGATGCCGCTGATGGCATCTCCGTTGCCAGGGACGATCGAAATCTCGGACGTTGTTCGACGCCCGGGAATTTACAACCCCGTGCACCGCGCGATCCTGTCGTCGATCGCGTGAGAACGAATTTAAAGGGGTACTTTCGGAGGGGTTCGTAACGCGTATATATTTGAGTATCTTTCGGCAATCGTTTGCTTTATCGTATTAAAACGTTATCATCGATGTTATCGAAGATCATCGAGTTTGGTAACGTACGTATCGGTATCAATGGAAACCATTCTATCGGTTTCTCGAACCGTAGTTGTTTCTCTTCCCAAGTCCTGCTCGTTTCTTCGCCCATTTCGAGGTGAAAATGAACACGAAAATAAGCTACCTCTCCATCCGTGTAGCCGCTGGTAAGAACAGAGAAGAGGGAGAACTGGTAGAGAAGTGTATCGGGGCTCGCACAAAGTGCCGAGCTAGTTTGCGCTATAATCTACTATCTCGTCGTTTGCAATTAACTTCTCTTGATGATGTCACGTTTCGTTCGCGCCTCATTTCCAGCCGTGCCGTATAACAATCTGCCGGGGTTCCCCTCTTCTCAGGACGATCCTTTTAACGCTCGCTTCTAAATTTCGTAATCAAGTTTTTCCTCGTCGAGGAAATTTGCGAATCTCTAGTTCCCTCTCCGTCTTGCCCCGCTCCCTCTCTCTTCCCGCACCGCCGCCCTGTCTTCCACGATGGAACCACCCTTCTCGCGTACTTTGATGTCAAGCCGTGAACGCCACCAGCCGACCGTTTAATTTATCGGTCGATGTGTTCGACAGGCTCGCCTCCCTTCTTAACACTCGTCAGATATCCGTTTTTCGAACGTCTGCTCCACTTTTTTTTTGCGCCCAGTGTTTGTCACCTTTTCCTCCTACTGGGAAATTTACCTTACCGAGATCCACCGCTCGTTAATTTCTTCTCGAGCATCGAGCTTCCCGATATCAACGTACATCGAGTAGTTTTAAATTTATCACGGATAAATTTTGAATTCCAAGAAGCGTGTACCCTCGGGCACTTCTTTTCTGAGATCTAAGGATGGTAGTCGTTCGCAAATCTCGGCGGAGAGGTGAGAGTAACTTGTCCATACATCGAGGGAATCAGTTGCGCGCGGCGAACAGGTGTATTACAGGTACTTGGTGTTGCCTCACGCTTCATCTGGCAGCCGCCGACAGCCTGGAGGATATATAACTCCCCGCCAAAGTTTTCAGTGTCGCTGGTTCGCCACGCCATTCAGCCACGTCCGGGGAATCGATGATACCAGCCGGCTAGCTGGTTGCTCGTCCGTTCCAGCTCGTCCTACCGGCGTATAATTTACTCGGATAGGCGTGAGCTTGGATTTATGATTAACGAGCAACAAGCGGCGACGCTCCGTGGAAATCAATTACGACCACTCGTTTGACGGCCGCGGATACCGATATCGATGCGTGCGCGATCGCCTCGTGCTCGATTCGTTCCCAAGATGCTCTCCGACTTGGGAACCTGGGTCGTCCTCCATTTGCCGACTCTTAGGGGAGGTGGGTCAGAATGGAAACGCTAGGAAGAAAATTACTTTCGAATGCTGTATTTGAAAAAAATATTAAGCGTAATGGAACGTTGACACGTTTAACACCTAACCTCCTGTTATTCTTATCCTTAGTCATTCCTAAAGTCCACGATCAACCGTACGGTTTTTAAATCTTTATGGTACGTTAAGCGTCGACGGAAGGCGCGGCTACGTAATTGGCACTTTGAGATTTTCCCGGTTAACGAGGTCCCCTGAAGTTTCTTTTATAAGTTTGAGTCGGAAGAACGGTCGTAAGGGATTTTGGACTAACAATGACTTCCTTTGTTTTTGTGTTTCAGGTGAGTGTCTTTGAAGCTGCCCCGACGAATCTCTGCAACCGGTGTATTATCAGCGTTCCGTGAGTTCTCTGCACGGTACTCCGACGAGTTCGCGATACGTTATGTTAATCTATCCTTTGAAACGTTTCGCGTAGACTTATATTCTGGAAAATTCGTTTACCGAGGTGATTATACCACGGTAGCTGTAAAACAGTTTTTAATACACCTAGGCGAAACGGTTCGTCTTTGTGCAAGGGTTACAATGTAATCGAAATTCGATAACGTTGAAGTCGATACTCCCAGCGCTGAGCGCTCTAACCATTGTGTCAATATTCCTGTACACGAGCACCCTTTCCCGTATTTCGTTTCAAAAATGTTAATGTTCTGGTCGAAATACCGAAGATATTATAATATCGATCGTCATTCTTTGGTTAATTATACAGGATTTTATCGCGGAACAATTTTAGTTGCCAATGCCCTTAAAGGAAAGAAGTGTGTTTGATAATAACCATTCGTGGAAAGTTTCACTAAAATGTATTTACCCGAACGTTCGGTAAACAGATCAAGATCACCGTAGAACGCCCATCGCGATGTAGTACCAGCGATTTAAACTATCAAAATCAAATTTTTTTTTTTTTTTTCATCATTTCAATTGCGCGGTAATCGACTCTGAAAGAGAAGCTCTCGACTTTTATTAACACGTTCTGTATCCTTGATCGGTCGGAATCGCGTTTTTTCATCGTGATTGGATGGAGCTTTTTAATTTTCGTTTTCGACGGTTCGCCGGAAGTAGCGCCGTGTCAGCGTGCTCGCGTGAGAATTGATTTTTCATTAAGAGGCGTATAATTCTCTGCGCGTGGTATCGGTTCAATTTCGATTTCCAATAATTAATCTGTGGCCTTGTTCGTCGTTCACGGACTTAACTGTTTTAGCGGAACGAACGCGTTCGATTGTCAAAAAATTAATACCACGCGATCAAGATCAATTTGGAGACATTAGGTAAACGAGTTGAACCGCGCGATACTCGATGTGCAACAAAGAAGGATGTAATGTGAATTATCCATCCATCGCCGACCACATTTTTCTCGTCGCGAATTGCAGCTCTTAGAAAACTCTGAATAAAACCGCAGAAGCTCCCGATCGATCCTTCCGAAATTAAAAGCTCGAGACCGTTGGTCGAAGTTGAAAAAAATCCAAACCCAAGCATCGAATCGGACTTCTCTTGCGAAAGTTTATCTACGCCAAAGCTTCTACGATACAGTTCGCGCGCCTCTCTTGATCTCGAGTGCAGTCCAGCCATGCTTGGAAACCCTTTAGACCTAAAACCCTCTTGATTCTGGATCGAACGGTTCATCGACGAGTTCTTCTATACACGGTGACCTCCAAAAGGACACGGTTCACCGTGCTCCACCGCGAAGCGCGAGGACGTCAATTCCTCTTTCGTCGCTACAATGCTTTTTCAGAATTGTTCGCTTATCTGCTGACCGTCATCTGTCTAATGGACGCTGAAGATTCATTTTTATTTCCCCGCGACTCGCTGTATTTTTTGAAAAATTTTGTGTTGGTCCGGTACACTAGTCTCCAAGGGTTGCGAATGGACAATGGAAGAATCTGCAATGGGCTATCCTTTATGGTAAATATAGTCTTATACGCACGCGATTGAAAAGCGCGATTCGACACGTTACCTAGGGTTAGATTACTCGAAGGGGATGCAGGAGTCCCGCTGGCCACGGAAGGGTTAACGCCAGCGACCCCCAGAGAAAGTTCGTCCAAGTTTCGACAGCCGATGCGCGAGCTGCCGGCAAAGTATGCCAAAGTCGAGGTTAAGCTAGGTAACGCTACGAAATCGGCGAGGAAAAGCGAAAGGCGGATTGGCACAGGAGGACCGCGGGGTGGATGGCGATAGAGGGGAGGGCGCGGCAGAGGGACCCACAAGCATAGCAAGTGAAGCGAAAATCAGATTTGCTCGTTGTCGCCTCCACCCACGAGCATCGCCACCCACCTACCTCCGGTCTCCCGCTTCCATTCGAACCCCCCGCACCACCCACGCACCCTACTACCGCTACCACCCTATCGTTCACCCCTCTGGCCCCGTTCCCGGTCCACCCCTCTTCGCCGTTCCGCGCCCCGAAACCTCCGACGAGCACCGCCCTTTGATCCTGCCGACAACCACCCTCTCCTCGACCCTCCGCCGCCGACCTAACTCCATCCCATCCCCAACGGTCCCCAGGCCCTCGAACCGAACCACCCTTCTTCCTCTGCTTCCTTTTTCGCGCTGTCTTCCTCGCCGCCGTGCCTCCCGATCGCCGTCCGTTCCGCCGTGTATTTTATGCGCTTTCGCGGAAAAACCACCCCTCGAATCCCACCCCCTCCTTGACTTGCTTTCACACCTATCCCGTGGACTTTCTCCATTCCCCTGTTTCGCAACGCACCAGCGTCGAGTTTCGAAGGTGGTAACCCTTCGCGTATCGCACGGGGTGCGCGTCTTTCGCAAACTGCCTGTTGCAGCGTCCGAGACCGTCGAACTACTCGTCTCTGGATAATTAGAAAACTTAGCAACCAGCAGAATCGCTGGTATACCGTTAAATTAGAATCTCGCTCGCGTGGGCTAAACTTATTTACATCTAGATAGGCTCGCGTAGTTAAATGAAGATTTATCTATTTCTCCTTATTAGTACGATTTATAACGAAGGACACCACCTATAAATTCTTTTCCATCGAATCAGTAGGGTTCGATATTTTCACGAAGAATAACAGGCAACGTTTAATCCTTTAAAGCGATCCCCTTTTCAAGTTAAAACAACCTTTTTAACCGCGCGATTTGACGATCACGTTCCCTTGGAAAGCGAACGAACCGAAAAACGAGAAAAAAGCGGCGCGGACATTATTACAGATTTTGTTTGTCCCGTTGAAATCGTTTCGTCCACTCTCGATCGCTCCACATTTTTTTTTCCCCCCCCATCTCTATCTCTCTCGCACGGGATGCAATTTGGCTCGGTGAAAGCCTTACACGCGCGACAGCAGACGATAATTTGTTTAATTTTTGTTAAAGTTTCGTAGGCGAGTGGCCGAACAATTTCATTCTTTTTCCGGCGGGGAAGCTTTTAATACCGGTGGTGACCGTTTTTTAAACGTTCCGGCAGAGTCAACAATGACGTTCGACCGGTGAAAATGCGCGCGAAAAAAAGGGGTGGCCAGTCCACGGGTATTTAAATGGCCATTGACAGATTACCGATATCGGCGTACTGCTTAGTTAAACGAGTTACCGCGAAAACTCAATACCGCTCGAGCGCAGAGCAGGGAGCGAGAGCGCAGCGAAGAGGGCCGAAGGGAGACAGAACGAGGGCAGAAGCTACGAGAATCGAAGAGGCGCAATCCGCGTGATGAAATCACATGGCGCCGATGCGAAACCGCCGAAAACTGTTGCCATTTAAAACGTTACCGAATACATTCTAATTCGGTGATTTACGAAAAAAAAAAAAAAGAAGAAGAAGAAGAAAATAAATGCTCCACTCGCATTACGAAATCCCACGATGCTTCTAGATTCACTGTTTAATTAAGACGAGAAATTTACAACGAAAATTCAGCAGGTAAAATTGTCGAAGCAACAAAGGGCGCTTTCCGCGGAAGGACGCAGCTTTTGCAAAATAAGTTCACAGCTCGAAGGTGTAAATCTTTCACCGTGGATATTGCATATTTTTCGATGTAACGCGCTCGGCTAAAAAGTGTCGCGAGCAGGCAATCAACGCGACACACGGATCTCCGTGCGAGGAAATTTACATCAAGATCACTCGGAGCGCCGACCCGGCAAAAGAAAAGTTTAATATGTTTGTTGCGCTCGCGCGTCGAACTTCACGTTAGTTTGCACAAAGAACGAGCGGATCAAACGCCGGGAGTTAATAGGGGTTCGTAGCAATTACGGGCTTAGCGCAGGGCTCTGGCGCATTTTCGTTTGCCGAAGGCTTCCTTGACGAGACCTACGGCGCAAATAGCCTTCGCCCTGCCGCTCCTTCCAGGACCTTTTCAAACATTTTTCGACGCTGCTCGATTTTCCCATTCGCAGTACCCTCTCTCATTACCTCATCGACAAACTTGCAAATTTCTCTCTAAAAAAAACAAATAAAGAAAATAAACGATAGTATAATGGAAGGTAAGTACAACGAACGAAGCACCCCGATCGCAATTGTGTTATAGTTGGTGCAATTACGTGGCGCTACAATATCGATACATTGCGGACGGTAATATTTTCCGCTAGACGTGCAACAACTTAAACAGACGACTCGTCGACAGCTCGATTTTCGTCATTTGAAACGCGCTCCGCGTCTGGCGCGGAAATCGTATGAAATTCGAAGCCGCGAGCGGCCAAAGGAAATCGCGAAGCAGAAACGAAGGGAGGGAAAAAAAAAAAGAGGAAACACGATCGCGGACGTCTGACGGCGCGCAGAGTCCCGGATCAAACGCGCAAGTTAATTGAGCCTCGTGGCAATTACGAGCTTAGGTGGCCGCGCTTAATACATTTTCGTTTACAGAGATTTTCTCGACTCGCGCGCGCGCGCGCCTACGTTACAGATTCCTCGCTTTTTCGCGCTGCTCTCGCTCGCTCGCGCTCCCCCCCCGCCGTCCTTTTTCCCTCTCGCCCTGTGCCGCGGCCCTTTTCCGCGCCGCCAAAGGAACCGGAAGAGGGAGAAACCGACAGGGAGATCCTGGGCAAAAGACATGAAACGAAAATTAGAGTGCATAGAAGAAAGGAGAAAATTGAGAGAAACGGAGTTAAAGGATTCGGAAGGTGGAAAAGCGAGAAAAAAGGTGGCCGGGGGGGTGTGAACTCGCTACAAAGAACTGGGAATAATGAAAATACATAGTGGAGGGAATGAGAGACCGAGGAAAGTGGACGCGAGTAGTATAAACCGGGGGGAGGACAAATCTCTTTTGAAAATAGAAATTACGAAACTCTAGAGCCGCGACATTCGACAGAGTGGAAAGGACCGAGGATAAGAGGCTAGACGAACCTTTGGATGCGAAAGAGAGAGAGAGAGAGAGAGAGAGAGGGAGGGAGGGGGGGGGGTGTGAAAAATAGAAAGATGCGAGAGAACAACTGCGAGAAGCAAAAGCATCCGGAGCCAAGAAGCGTGAAACAAAAGAAAAAAATTTAACGTCGCCGATTTAGAGCGAAAAAGGAGGAGAGGAGAATCGGGAAGGCTCGAGGAATGGAGAAATTCGACGAGAGGGGAAACCGAATGGGGTGGTCTAAACTGGCGCGAAAGAAACCTCGTTTACGACGAGCCGCGATTTCGCAGATCAAACGCGAGCCAGCTAGGTGGCTGATTGCTCGACATCCGGGGCACCGTTGTCGATCCACCAGCCTTCCTTGCCCTCTCCAAACGCGCGAAATGCTCTTCAGCGCGCGCGAGGAACGCTGATTGCGAGGAACGCTGATTGCGAGGTACGGCTTCCGGCGCCCCGTTGAAACAAACTGTCGCGCGCGCGGTCTTTGGAAAAAGGAAAACCAGGACGAAAAGCATAGAATAGAAGCATAACGCTTTCGACTCGAGAGGGTAAAGAAATCAATTGACCTTTATTTACTTACTTAATCGTAAACCAGTAAAGAATTGTATAGTCGAAGGGACACGTACTCTGTCAAAGAAGAGAACGTTTCAAAAATTCATTCGAGAAAATTTACTAGATTCATCGACGAGGGAACATTCTTTTTTTTTCTCGCGTCGAAAAGGTGACGCGAAGCAGGAAGAAGGGGTCGAAGGGGAAAATGGACGTGGTTGGGGGTGTGGGCGACGGCCTTTGATGGCATTCTTCCTCATCAGCCCTGCGTATCGTCTCCCTTATTCCCCCAAATAGGTTTTTCAGATTAAATAAACTGTTTGCACCCTCGAAGGCAGCCCGAACACTTGCCAAAGCGAGCGAGCCACCGTACCCGGTGGTCGAATTGGACGCTTTCTCGCGCTTCGTTGGAAATTCGAAACCGAAGTGATCGGATTCGAGGCACCGTTGCATGCACGGCAAACTTCTTCTCGCTATTTAATTATAAAAATTTGTTATTCAATTTTCAACCACTGCTCGTCGCTGGCGTATTTTTTTCCGTTCGACGGTGCTCGTTAAAATCCCCTCCAATTAATAGCAAGAGAAGAGCACTTTGTCTCTAAAATATCGTCCAGCTAATTGAAACGTTTCCGGCTAATTCCCGCGGGAATTAAATTGGAAACAAACAAGTTCGCGAGACGCGTTGCCATCCGAGCGAGCCAAAATTTTAATTAGCATATATATCTGGTCAGCTCGGGGCCAGACATTTTTAACGAATTAATTGCGTCCAGTTGTGAGCCCGTGAGCGCTCAATTTCCTCGTGCATTAACCACTCCAACCGGTTACGTAGTCTCTCCCGACCGTAGGAAAAACTAAGGAAAGAAAAGGGAAAAATAAAAAATCACCCCTTAAACGGAGGAGGATACTTTATCCGCTCCAAGTGCGTCCGCTAAACGTGCAACTTTTTCTCAGGGTTACGACTCGTCGATGCACGTCGTACCGTCATAAAATGAAGCATGAAGTTGCCGAGTACTCGGGGGCGATTAAGGGGGTAGCGAGAACAGGAAGCGAAGTGAAAGTGGAGAGCATCCTACTCACCGAAACTTTCTGCCCGACGCTTCGCGAATACTGTATCGACCCTGCTGCGAACACGGTGCTCGCGATCATCGTCGTCGATCGAGTCGATCATACGAGATCAAACAAAATCTTATTTAGTCTCGATACTTCTAATTGAATGATTGTTCGAGAGAACGTTTAACGTGTCTACCAAACTTCGCCAGAAAAAGTTCATACACGTACCGGAAACTCCCCATTGTCGGACCGAGTTCAACGATGGTCAACTATGAGAAGAGGAAAATGGTAAATTACAGGTTCCACGGGTGGCCAAGTCACGAATGAACGATTCCGGTACCCAACACGGACGATTACGTTTGCCCTTGCATTTCCATGGAATATATAATTACGTAATACCGGTCTGAGAAGATTTAGGGGAAAGAGCACTTTCGGAAGAGGGTTGGCGGGCACTCCCTCGTCGACGCAGGCGCAGTTCTCGGTTATTATGCGCCTTCCTAACCCTAAACGCAAAGATTATATAATGGTTTCCCTGCTGGTGTCTGCAGGAGGAATACTCGCTCCTTAAATCCACGTTTCAAGGGGTAGTTTTCTTTAAAAAAAAAAAAAAACTCACTTATTCGCTCGTATATAGTACGAAGAATATATGTTGTAAATGTAAATAAAAAGTGAAAACGTAAGGGGTGTCGAAAATTATACACACTTCGAAACGAAAGGTTGAACGGAGGCTGATTCACGAGCGAATAAAATTTGCTCAAACTTGGCGAGTTTAATCGACGATATTGGAGCATCTGCAATTTCTATCCTCGTGGCGGGAACCGCATCGGCAGCTGTTCGACGAACCGTGCCCGCAACGGCGAAGTATCGCGGAACTTCGTTTAACCCACTTTCGAGTCGGGGCCGCGGGTATAACTGTGACAAACTTAAAACCGAATGCGCCGCCAGCAGCTAGCTGTTGCTTCTTCCCGTGCGCTTCCGGCCGCGCTTCTTCTGCTGCTTTGCCAATCCCCCACCCGACCCCTGACTTCCATCGCGAAGTACAAAAGAAGCCATTCACCGAGAAGCAGCAGGATAAGTGCCGCCTAAATTGCCGCTGCGCGTTCTCAGACGTGCTCGATTAGGGAGACTTCGGGGACAGTTTCTATTGCTCTGTTGAGCCGCGTTTTCTGCCTAATCGACACCGTTTATCGGGTTCGCGAGATTTATAGATATTCGGGGTGTTTATTACATTGGATTAAATTGGCATAGTGGGTGCTAGGTTAGCTCGCAATCTCGGAGGCCTAGAAAAGATTTGCGTTCAACGTAAGATGTCCCTCTTCGAGCAGAGTTGGCTCAAGGGATGCTTTGTTTAAAATGAAACAAGCAAATAAAAATAGAATCGAGTTTTTGAAGCATGTCATCTGTTGAATTTAAAGAAAATGAGAAATAAGAGGCGACGGAATCTTGGCGGGAAAGCTCGACACCTAGCGTGCGACCGAACGGAGCAAAAGTTGAATAAATCTCGGAAGCGTCGCGTCCCTGTCGGAGGAGTGGGGTTTTTCCCTCGTCAAAGCGCGGTCGGAGGTAGAGAAACTTCGCGGTCCTAAGTGGCGTGCAAACAAGACGAAGACGATAACTTTATTTACGGAGCCTTATGCGGTCGGGTGTCTGAAACGATCACCGGTTAAAACGGGACGAGCGCGTGCACCGTTTCCCCGTGGCTTCATTCAGACGCTGCGACACGGTTTGCGGGTGGTAATAGTGTCGCGATAAAAAGTGGGTTAAAGGAAGAGAATAGAAGGGAAGAGTTTCATGGATCCTCGGCTACCCTTTCGCTGATGGTAGAACAAAAGGAGGAAAAGGACTAGGGCACGGGGTGGAAGGAGGGACGAGAAAGAGCCAGGTAAACATTCGCGGAGGGGAACAGTTATAAAGAGACAAAGATAAATCGTATTAACGCCTATTTTCTGGTACGTCCGTGCACGCACACGCTAGCACCCTGTGGGGATGCACATAAGTGGCTGGCCTATGTAAACGCGCGATACACGCCAAGGAGGTATGAGGAATACGTGCAGCGATCCCTCCCCCTCTGTTTCGTATGTACAAGGTATTTGCACATTCCATAGGTGCACCAACACGCACGCACACTCGCGAGCGCGGGCGCGATATATTTAAACACACGCTAGGACCGTGCGTGTACGTGTGTGCAAGGGTGCCGGTACGTTTGTGCGGAACGTCTGCATGCAAGCCGGTGGACGCAGGCGCCGGTAGCCATGGCGACGATTCCTTCGGATTGGCCGCAGCTTCCACTTGAATCCCCGGCGTCGACCCCCGCTGCCGGCCTCCGGCTCTGACGTACTATCCGCCACCATCGATAACCCCTCTGGCTCGTAGCTCTCGTCCACCCCCCGTTGCCAACCTCGTCTACGATTCACCCTCTCGCTTTCACCAACCCTCGCGATCGCGATCCCGCTCGCGCCACCGTCTTCTCCTCCCTCTCTCTATTTCTATCTTTTCTTTCTCCTCACCCCACGAACCATTCCACCCCCTCGGAGGAGATCATTCTCCACCTTCTTCCAGTTTCCATGTTTTTCATCTTCCTGCGTTTGACCCCGCGCGTCACGGCCCAGATTAAACATTCTAGCGCAACGAACACCCCCGCCCGGCTAGCAAATCGCTTTATCGCCTGCAATCTCGAGAGCCGTCCTTCGGTAATCTAGCGAGTCGTCTACGACGTTCCTCGTCCTTAACGCTTTATCTACTCGCTCGCTGAAACCTATTAACCGTGTTGGTGATTGTTTTTGCTTCTGATTTCTAGAAATATACCTGGTAACAAAAATCCCAGGTAGATAGAAATGCGGCAGCTGTGCCAAATAATAAGCCTACCCGCGAAACACAATCGACAGGGGTGACTAGGGAGGAAACAATGGGACATAAGCAAATTTCTTCGCGTTAAATAGGACGCTAATTGGTCGGGAGCACGCATTTCCGCGTCCATGGTAGCCGAGCACGCGGAAGCGGTCGTGCTTATCTACGTCGGTCGTATCGCGAGTACTGGACACTAATAACGCTGTAATGCACCGGAGTTAATTAATCGCGAGCATCGAGCCTTTTATTCCGTTCTCCGGTGCCGCTTCCCAGTGGGGAACTTCCACGTTCTTGGAAATTAATGCACGCCGCTCGCGGTACGTCAACGGTTTAGAAGTTGTCTGACCAATGGCCGCGACTACTTAATGAGAAACGCGGTAACGACGCAGCTATATTTTTCAGGGGCTACGAGCAGTTTTTCCAACTGCAATTAGAGATGGTAGACGTCGAGTGTCAATCGCGATCCCAGAATTTTCAACTAAAACGTCAAAATAAACGTGAAGTGTGGGAGACCGCTCGAAGGGAGCGCCAGGATAATGATTACGCGTCTCCCCATTCGTGGGCATGCAAATGTGTTTCTGACAGAAAACGCGGGCAGGCGTGTCCGCGGTGGGAACTAACGAATATCCACATCGTTCGTAATCACCGTATAGAACATTTCTCAGACATGCCAGAGGAAAATATGTGGTTACAGCGTCTTCCACTCGTGACGGAATAATGATAAACGGTGTCGTTAATTCTCGGTAAATAAAAATGGGGGCTGCGCTGGTTATTAAGCGCGACCAAATAGAAATTACGTTAAATATGTAAATACCGTTTTGCATTCGAAGTAACGAGTGTAGTAACTACTATTCCAAACTATTATCATTTTTGTCATGTATTCGTATTAATCGTTGAGCCTCTTCCAATAACGACCATACATTGTTATCCAAAATACGTTTAGCTCGACTCTCTGGCCCAGCAATTTGCGTCCCACGACTGTTACTCGAGCAGCTGGAACAAAGAATCGCTAAACGATCTTGATGGCGACGAACGTCGCTCGTTAATGAACGCGTGCGACCGATAGTTTAAAGGAAGGGAACGAAAATAGGTTGAAAGCACGCGCCGCGCTCTCTTCGCGTTTCGCCAAAAATCAATCTCGCGTTTTGCTTGCAGCCGGTGAAAAGCGACAGTTCCTGAAACCTGCAAGAAAATCTCAAGGCCGAAATTTTACGAACGGTCGACAGAAGCTGATCCCGCTTCGAAACGCCCACGCAATTTGTTCGACGATTAAGCGGCCCGTAATTAACGATTTTCTGCACGATGAAATGGCGAAGACGGGAATCAATTGTAACAGAGGCTTGAATAGATAAAATGCTGCGATGTCGACGGTGATAGAGTATAATAGTCACGGTGAATTGTTTAAAATAATGTACGTGTATTAGGTAAGCTGGAATTCATACGTGTTTGAGCAAATTGTAATGGTATACGCGGGGACAAATGTGACAGCGTGATTATTGACTCGTAGGATATTGTAACTATTGACGCTGTAGGCTAATGCGAATAATATTATATATTTGAATATTAGGAGGAAAATATATTACGAACCGAAGTATTCAAACAGGTTAAAACGACTGATTTACGAATATAAGTAATTGTTATTTAATACATTATTAAAGTGGAAGTCTGAAGTACGAATGCCAAAGAAATGAAAAACGGTACCTAGACGATTTTCATCGACAAAAAGCAGACCTACCGTATGACCGATAGCTTCCAGCGGTGCAAAAGTAGAATAAACATCCTTTAACCAGACATGCCATGATCTCGGCTCGCAGCGAACTATCGATCATCTCTGTGGCGCACGAAAACCGGTAGCGCGTTGCAAACCTCTAGAATTACTGGACTGAGTAATCCAATCCAATCCGGAGAGGCGAGAGGGAACGGCGCAATCAGGTCTCGGAAAGAATCGGCCGAGGATCGAGCGAGCGAATCGGTAATCGTGTAAAGGCACGTTTAGGCCGAAGAGCAAAGGCGAATACCAACAATGGACATTCTCTTCCAACAGCATCACTCTTCGGTTTAATCGCATAGGTTTTATGCACAGCTACACACTCTAACAGGGATCCTTTAATTTTAGTGGTGGTAATCCCGTAAACAAGTTTAAAGAAGAGATTCAAAGTATGGAAATATGAAAGAATCTTCTTCGCGACTGTGCCAGTCCTCTCCTGTGCGATAAGACTCGAAGAAGCGGGAATGTTCGACAACGGAAGCACGAAACTTTCGACGAATGAAAAGTATTCATCGCCAGGATGCGAGAATAGATGACGCAAGCAACGGGAAACAGGAGGCGTATTCAGAAAAACGCGAAGAACGTCCGACTAGAATGTATTCGGCTCGAGAGAGAGAGAGCGGCATTGTTCTATTCGGGACGCAAGAACATTCAATTCGAGATAAGTATAAGAAAGACGTACGCAGAGGCTTGAAACGATACATGTGCACCTATCAGCGGAACTTTTTAACGAAGTTTCTTCCATTCGACGAGTATTCAAACCGAGGAGTCACATTTTAAGCAGCAATCTTTCGAAGCTGCATCATCGCAAGGCGCACCTAGACGCTATAAAAATTCTGTCCCGGTATCTTTGGTCGCCAAGAAAGGAGAACATTCCAGTCCACGGATTATTCGATCCGTCATCGATAAGGATACGGTTGGAGGAGTCTTCGTCGGAAGAAGAGGAAAAGATTAGACGGCTAGATAGATAGGCACGCGGATCCATGTACAAGTAGGAAGTCGTGTGGGCGTGTGTACAGGTGGGCGGGTGTACATGGATGGGACCGTGTAGTCGAATACGTCGGTAAATATGTGGGCCGCGACTAGGAAGCTGTATACGCGAGAACCGTGTCCGGATAGTAGTCGTCTTTAAAAATGAAAAACACTGGATGCGCGCTACTGAGCCGCCGGCCATATACGCGATACTCTCGGTTGAAATGTGTGCGCTCGATTATTCAGCAGGCTGTATCAGCGTTAAGCAAAGAGAAAAGGTTTTTTTCCTGGTGTCGTTGTTCTCGGAGAATTCTGAAATACCCTTTTTCCAACTGAATCGGATAAGATGCGCTACGCGAAATTTCGATATTTAGAAAATATCACCGTGGCAATTAAAGGGATAAATGTTGAAGGCAACTGATCACAAATGAATGATCCAGATTTGCTACGAATTCAAAAGAATTCTCGGATTGCCTGTTAAAGGTGCTCGCGTCAAATTTGTAACGAACCGGAGAGGCAATGACGCGCGTTCGGCGTTACTAGTCGCTACGATGAGAATTATCGTTTTAACGGAAAAACCCGCAAATATTGAGCGCGACTGCATTTTTCCCGTTCGCTTGAAATTACGTTCTTCCGTCGCGTTGAAAAACACAACAATTATTTAACGCTGAACACACATCGGTCCGTCGCGTCGCGGCTGGCTTTTTCAATTAAACGCGCGCCACGCGCCCTCCCGCCCCTCTGCGCGCGCGCGCGCGCGACCCTTTAATAAATTCGCGGAAAAATGCAGTGCGCTCTAAATTCAGAAAAACAAATCATTACATGTCGGCACGCTTCGAAATTCACCAACCATTCCTATCCCCCCCCCTCTCTCTCTCTCTCTCTCTCTCTCTCTCTCTCAACCCCTAGAAATGAGAACACCCGCCTCGTTCAGAGGATTTTGCAAAATCAACAATGGAAGCTCGGTTCCCGCAACGATTTTTCTCTACCAATATCCCTTGATCGACTGGCGTCCAAAAATGGAAAGAATGGAAAAACAAAAATATCGGGAAAGGGATGCAAATTTATGATTTCATCGTGAAATCGGTTACCCAGAAAGAACTAATCGTACCCGAGGGGGATTTATCCTCAAATTTACTCGCATCGAATAGTTAGGAATTTGTTATAAACCGGAGGAGAAAGAGACTAGAATTAATTTTGCCAAAGGCTGAAGAGGTGAACGCGAGGGTGACATTATTTTAGCGTACAAAGAGGTGTAGGGCGGGAAAGAGGAAGGCGAGAATTTTGGGAACTCGAAAGAACAATCGTTTCACCACGAAAATACGAGATTCGGTAACACGAACGAGATCGATCCGTCTGAATTCAGTTCGAATAAGGAATCCCGTTGCACGCCCAAATAACCATCGGAGATAAACACCCGAAAGCATATAGGGGTGAAAGACACACATGCGAGTAACTCGGATAACAAACAAGGTGTGCACAATCTGAAGTGCAACGATAGCACGGTCCGTCGGTCGTTTTCGAACGGTCGTCCGCCGCGGTCTTTCCCACCCCTCCGACGGTTCCTCTGGCTCCCACCACAGGGAAAACCATCCCCGAGAATGCTGCTCGCCAGGAACCCTCTCCTCCGCAACCCTCGTGGCATGGCCCTGCTCGACCGAACGAACGAGGGAACCCTTCCTCCCTGCCCCCAGAGCGCCTACGCCTCCCGCGTTGCCCCGGCAACCCCGGCTTGGGGTTGGCCTCCGCCTCCTCCGTGCACCACGGCTCCATTCACCGCCTCCCCCACCCTTCGGGCTCTTTCTCCTCCAACTTCTCCTCGTTCTCCGACCGAGAGACTCCCGCGCTCCTCTTTCATCCCTTGGCGACTTCCTCGCTCACCCTCGCGGAGCACAGGCTCCGACTCGGCGGCCCATCCCCCACAACATCATCCCCCGCCTGACGCGTTCTTCGCTCTTCCGCTATCCTCGTTTCGACCTCGCCTCTCGGCTCCCAACCTCTCGTGAGGCAAGCAGAAGAGGAGGAGAGAACGACGACACCGCCGCGATCGGCGTACGAGGGAAACAGAGACGACGAAGGAAGCGAGAAACGAACCAGGGGGGTAGGAAAGGAAGGTCGAGGGAGGATTTCGGCTGCTCTGGAAGCCAACCGGATTAACGTATCTCGAATAATTCATGCATACTCGCCGTGCAGCAAGAAAACCGTTCACGTTCTACGAACCTGGCCAATTTCAGACTGTTGCGCGGGGGGGGGGGGTGGCTCCGCGACCAGCGACCGTCCGCGAAGACGCGTTCTTCCGCGCGAACCGACGACCCACCTCCGCGAGCCCTGTATTGAGAAAATAATATCGATCGCGGGAGCTGCAGCCCCTGCGGGGACGAAGGTGAGAATTTTAGCGTGGTCTGTGCTCGTCTCCGTCCCTCTCCCTCTTCACGGCTGAAACGGCTGATGCGCAGTTCGGCGACGAGCGCGGGGGTGACGCTGAACCACTCGGGGAAGGAAAGGCGAATGGGCAAATTGGGATTGTTAACGTGCGACGAATGCGTAAGCTGAAAACGATGGGGAGGTGTTTACGCCAGCACTGCCTGGAATACGTTCATTCAGGGGGGAGTAATGGCACTTTTATGGGGACGGGCTCGAACGTTCAGACGATGCGAGGATATTATCAAGCTACTGTACGATCGTTGGGAAATTTATTAATTTTCGAAAATATTTCCCAATGCTCATCCAGTACTATTATTACAAGAAGAAGACGTATATACTGCTCCTTTGGGTATGTCTTGCCTGCACTTTTAGCCTACATCAAAATAAACTCACCTCGAGAACAGGTACACAACGGTAGCCCAACCATATTTACCATGGCGTTGCGTGCAGAAAATTCTATAGCTGTTGGACACGTCTATCGACAGGAACAAGTTGACCAGGGTGTTCTCGTCTGCGACGCATCCGAGCGAATCGAGTTACCACGTGTGTCAACCACGCCGGGGAAAAGGGCGTGTGTGTTATCAGGGGCGCGTTTTAGCCCCGTGTCAGTCTGTACCCCGAAAAGGGACAACCCTCTTAACGTCGCCGAGGAGTCTCTTACGATGTTAGGAGCGGGTAGAAGGGACGGATGCGAGGAGAGGTTCCTCCGCAGCTTTTTCTATCCCAGGAATAGGGTGAATCGAATTTACGCCACCGTAAAAGGCTGAGCGACGTTCGGATTCGATCTTCCGGATGGAGACGTCGCGCGTGTAGCCGTTCGCGAGCGCGAAAGGGAAACATTGTCTTCTTCCTTGAAGGGGGTTAAATTCTCGGTAAACTCCACGCTGCGAGGCTCCATCCACTTCCACGGGGTAACTCGATAACCCCATGAATGACGGCCGTGCATTGTTATCGACGATTACTTTGTTTCTGCCCCACTCGTAACTACGCTAAATCGTTTCATTGTAGTAAATTCTGCTTCCCGCTACGCAAATCAACATTTCGCGTCCGATAACGGAAACGGTTATTGCTCTCGCGTTAAACCAAAAAACATTTATATTTTTTAGACGGTGCAATTTCTGCGCCCGTTACCATATGTGCATAACAAGTGTCAAAGCTATGGGAATTAGTTCCGCCATATATTTTTTTTTTTCTTTTTTTGCTCGACTGGACCGGCGCTGCGCGGAGCTCTGTTAATTGTTCACTGTCGATACGCGGTGGCCGTAGCGAACAGAATGAAAAAAGGGCGCCGTTTGAGCATTCGAGCGCGCGTAGATAGGCGATAGTCGTCTTTAAAACACTTTTATTCGGGTCACCGGCGGTACATGGAAAAGCTCTCTGTATCGGGGTACGACGGATTGACGGCGTTCCGGGACAGATAACCCAATTAAAAGTACCCACGAGCCGCGCGGAACTGCACGCATCGGGGCCGTGCAAAGAAAACGCGCGCAACACGTCACTCGGATACAACGTTTCCCGTTTACCACTTTCCCCCGGCTTAAAATCGTTAGTCAGAAACGAGTACGGCCAGTTTCCTTCGCGGGGTATGGACACCGCGAACGCGACACAGAGGCTCTCAACTATTTTTTCCTCCCCGGAATTTTTTCCCATCCAGCGGGGCCGCTTTCCTTTCGAGCCGCGGCCCGTAGCGCTCTCGCCTAACGAAAGATCGTTACGTGTCGTTTCGATAGCGCCCCGGTGTTTTAGATACTTTCGATGTTGCAAACGATAATCGAGGATTAAAAGGGGCAGGCCGGTGAATAAATTCGCGCTCGAACGTAAGAAAGTTGCGAAAGTTACGATCGAGGCGTTTTAGGCTCGTTCAGAATGCCATTTCGTCGTGGGTGGGAGGTGAACGTGCAAATTGCAAAGGTTCAGGAATAATTGCTGCAACATTAGAATGCGATCTCTTTGTACCGGGGAAACGCGTGAATGGACGATGATGCAATTGCATTTTTTTTGTGATACATGGAACGTTCGAATCTAATCTCGATCGGAGTTAAGGGGAATGTCGTGTAAAGATAGCGCGAACTTTCGAAAATAATTAAGGAGGTTCAAGTGATAAATTCGTCGTAATAGCGAGGAGATTTAAAAATGACGAATCGATGTTGGTTTTTCGCGCGTAAAGAAACGCTCGCGTGGCGGTGGGTTTAGATGCAAGTGCGACGCAACCCGACGGTATCCGAGGCTAGAATTCCGGAGGCGGAGGAGACAACGCGCGCCGGAAAGTAATCACGCATACGGTGCCGGCTACAGAGGCCGATCGATTAGCCTGTATCCCCGCGGTACGTACGCGCCTATCGCCGCGCACCGCAACTACGTGACAAATATTATCGCGATCGACCGACCAGCTGCGTTTGATGTGGACGCGTTTATGAAATGCCGACACGCCGATAATCATGCGCGAGACCAGCGCCCAAGGCTAAAACCGATTTGCAATATTAAGCGGCCCTCCCCATCGGCCGCCAGCCGTGAAAACGGGTTCAACGTTTTTCGACTACCGCCTAATTAGTTGTCTCCCGATCGAACAGCTCCGAAGAATGAAGCGTCGACCAATTGACGCGCCAGCGGAGATTCCCGTTCGGGGATTCCCTTTCTGCCTCCAGCCATGATTGCGCTTTACTTCGATGCTCATTCTCGCGAACCGATTTTACACAGTATAGACGGTATACGCGATTGCGTTATTCTACAATGTATGCAAATGATAATACGAAAACAACTGGGGAGAGCTTCTTGGTATCTTTTTATAAGGATGACAGCATCTACGACGGCGATAAAACGTCGTCTGCGACGGCAATATGTTTTCAAACAGAACATAAAGACCGCCATAAAGATGCGCGGCTCTTGCGTAAGACCGTCGGTCGCGTCGATAGCACTTGCCAGACGGTGCGGAAATTCTGGAGGCTCCGTTCTCTCGTTTAAGGACACCTCGTGGTTCGTGAGACGAAACCTTAATAAAAATGTACATAACGAGGTGCATCGGCCGAGTCCGAGAGTCGCGTTTGCCCAAGGGATTAAAAGTGTGTCATCGATCACCACTTAGGCGACCTCACGACGTTGGCGGAATAATTCTTCCCAGTTTCCTTCGGGCGGCCGAAGGTCCCGACCTCCGACGATCCGAATTAGCATCAGTCAGCCGTTCGGGTCTCTGACAAAGGTTCGAGCTCGCGCGTATCACAGAAGCGCCGCGCGTGGACGTCCTCGAATAATACGACCGTATGTCCGCCGATAGATACTGTCTCCGTCCCGCTTGTTGGCGAGCACTCTCGAAACCCCGCGCGCGTCTCTCCTGGCGTCGTCGTCCGGTTGGGAGTCTCCGTCTCTCTCGGTCTCCGTTCCCGTGAAGCGTTCCCGTTCCCGTTTGCGTTCCCGTTCTCTCTCCGTTGCTCTCTCTACCGCCCCGTCGCCTCCGCCACCGCTCCCGCTCCCGTGGCATGCCAACCAACGAGCCGGGGCCGCTTTCGCTTTGTGCGCGCCGGGGCGGCGGTACATCAAAGCCTTCTAGTTCCCGCTCCGGCCTTTGACGGCTGCGTCGCGGCCGCTCGCTCAGTCATCGCTCGGTAGGCGAAGCCGGCACGCCGTGGATGAGCGGCCGCGCGCGCAACAAATCTCCTCGAATCCGTGAGATTCGCAAGCGTTTCGGGCTGGCCGAGAGATTCCTACGTCGTGGGATCTCTTCGGGGCCGATCCGACGAGTACGATGTCTCCTCGTGGCAGCAAGTGTAGACGCGTCAACAAAGTGGCCGCGAAGGAGCGGCCCGTGCGCGGCCATCGCAACCATCGTCGCGCAGCTTGGAACGAGGCAACCAACGACACCGTCCAACAGCCTGAGAACGTCGCTCCGTCCAACGATTCGGATGCAACGACCACGACGACAACGACGACGACGTGCACGATCGGAACGAGTAAGTCCGCGGTGGCAGCGTGCGAGGGTCGATCGTCGTGGAACGCGCGCATGCGTCAACCCCAGGAGAGCGGCCTCGAGCCCCGTGAAAACGGTAACCAAGTGCAACGATGGCCGGCGAGACAACGTCGACGCGATCGGATCACGTCGACGTCCAAGAAGGATCGGTCGTCGGTCGATGCCAGCAGCCACGGTGACGTCGCCGTTTCCTCTTCCACGTCTCTGCCCTCTCCGGTCCTCTCCACGGCCTCCTCCACCGACGCGTCCTCTCGTCGCTCGACGTCCCCTCCATCGACCGTCTCGTCGCCCGCCCGCTCGACCTCCTCGACCTCCGCGTCCGCGATCTCGCGGGAGAAACCGCGACCGATCGAGTCGAGTCGGTACACCATCGATCAGGACAGAATCCGAAAGCGGAAGCAGGAGAGACAGTGTTCCGCGAGGTCGCGCGGCGCCAGAGACGCGCCGGAGGAGAAAGCGTCGACCGTGACGACGACGTTGACGACCTGCGCGCCTACTTCCACCGCGGTATCCTCTCCTTCGCCGTTCTCCTCTTCCGTCTCCACGACCTCGGAGAAAGTGAACGAACATTCGGCGCAGTCGAGCGCCAGAAGTTGCCCGTCCGTCGCGCACACCTCCGCTATAGAGGGCCTGCGAACCGCTCTGGAAAGCTACGATCGCAGCAGAATCTACCTCGCACATGTGTCCTTTCTGGATTGGCGGGATCTGCCGGGACGACGCCGGACCGGTAGCGCCGCGGTGCCCGACGCCGAGAGAGTGTGGGTGGTGGGGGCAGCTGATCACGAGGGTCATCACAGAACGCGGCTGCTCGTAACCGGTCGTCACTGGCGACCGCGTTGCTTGAGACGAGTGAACATGCTGAGCCAGCCGGTCATCTACGCCGGTGGAGGCAGAGGTTCCCTCACCGTGGACCTCTTCCTCTGGTGGTTTCATCGTGAGTTCGCGGTCACCGCGATGGCCATGCATCCCGATGGCGCGGTGCTGGTCGCGGAGTGCGCCGATTACCTACCGCCGGAAGCAGACTGCGTCGCAGCCGACGGTTTGGTAAGGTTGTTCGTCGTACCGAAAGACTGTCTCGAGACAAGGATCGTGGTGAAAGAACTTAGAGTACGGCTCGCGATCGGGGTCCTCACCAGAGCTTCCTACGACGTCTATCGCAACCTATCGAATCCCTCCGAGGAAACCGATCTCCTCAGCGCGTACCTGAAAAAGTTTACGATGAAGGAGGCGTTCGCCGATTTCCATCGCGCCTGGCTCAGCATCAGATCCGATACGTTCGCGAGAAGTTGGATCTTGCCGAGCGATCGAGACGACGCTTCGATGGGATTCACGAGCAACGGGCCGAGTTTGTCCTCGCGGGTTCACGCGTCCACCGATCAGGAGGACGACAGGATGCTGTTGATCGAACTCCAGAGTTTGGCCAGAGAAGTAGGTCTGGAGGTCAGCGACGAGGAGCTGAACAAGTGGATCCTCGACGAGGAGAGCGAGCTAGCGATGTGCGTAAGGAAGAAGGAGCTCGAGGAGGGTCATTGCCGCGTCAAGATCGAGGCGGAGGAGAAGTGGCCCGATTACGAGGCCGGCGATGAGGACGAGGAGGAGGATGAGGAGGAAGACGAGCCCACCGCGGAAGAGACCGTCGGTTTACTGTCGAGGGTGCTGACTTGGATGGAAAGGGAGCCTCTCGATCCAGGACTATTGCTTGCCGTCAGATCGATGCGCGATACCGCTTCGCTCATGGTAAGCACCGACCGATAAGAGACAACCACTCGAGCTTATCGATCGTCGTCGCGCGACGCGAGTGTCTCGTGGAGGAAGCGAGAAGGTCCCCGACCTTGCGAGCTCTCGCGACCAGATTGAACTAATTCCATCGACTGTCGCTCGACGGGGCAGGTCTCTTCTCCTCGTGGAAGGGTCGAAAGGGACGGGACGCGATGAGTCGCGCGAGAACGCTCGAGGACCACTTGAATTCGGCGATACTGCGTCGTCGAGTCGGCGGACGGAAAAGCCGAACGAACCCTCGAACGTTCGAGGAGCGCGCGCCGTCTTTGCAAATTAATGCTCGAGCTCTCGTCCTCGATAAGCGCTCCCCTTTGAGGGTTTATCGAATTGTATATTATATTTCCTCCGAGGGCTTTTTAGTCCTTCGATCCTGCTACCGTGTCTTGTCCCGTGCGGATGGAAACGAGGCTAACGTCTGCGTTAAACAGGGAGGGATTGGAACTATACTCGACACCGTCGAAGAATCGTAAACCGATATTTTGTCGGATAGTTAAACCCGCGGGTTCCATGAACGAGAATGGTAAACTGTGCCATCCGAGCTTGGAACATCCAAGGCTTCGACGAATTTCTTGGCATCTGGAGTTCTCTTCTTTTCTAACCGAAACACCGATCCGAAGAACGCGTGATTAGTTTGCTGAATGTCACGTGGCACTGGTGATTCGCCCGACACTCGACGCGTTAATTAGTAATTGTCTATAATGACATCATCGATCGAACGACGAGACAAAAATATTCATTTCCAGCGTCGACGCTTCGATCGGAAGCTTCCGGGGCATTGGTTAATTAATTGATATCCTCGACGGACTTGTTGATTACCTGGCTGCATTAACGGGGACATTAATCGGCGCGGTATTAATTAATTACTCGATAACGATAATGCAACGATGACACGCGAGGCTGCGCAGTTTCGAAATAACAACAAAATATACTCGTCACGATTTCGCTATCCTAACTTGCTAATCGCACCTTTGCTCGAGGGTCTTCTACTAACTATAGGGTCTATTTGAATTTCAGGCGAGCAAGATGGGCCTGACGGGGACTCATCCGAGCGGATTGCCGTTCTTCTGCCCCAACGGAGACCACCTGACTCAACCACCGCCTGCCCACATGGGAATTCCACCGTACGGGACGTTGGATGCAGGCAAAGCGGCCGCAGCGGCCGGTGAGTACTGGTCATCAGGCAACCCTGGACAACCACCACCCACCCACCCCGATCACTGGAAACGTCTTCTCGCCGCGGCAGCCTCCACAGGTTAGCTCCTCCCCATGGGTCCTCGATTGCTCCTCGGTCCTCTGATACTTCCTGTTCCTTGGATCGAAGCCCATCCTTCGTTGAGCCACGCGAATTGACGATCGTCTGGAAGCAGAGTAATTTATATCGGTTGTACATGGTTTGAACAAAATCACTGTCAATTTTCGTACAAGAATGTTTATTCACGTGGAAAAGAATGGTCAGAATCGAATCAGAATTTCTAAAAAGTACATGAATATTGCTATCACTGTACCCAACGAACTAATCCAAAACGATTGTGAACAATTCCCAAATGTCTACATTTTAACATTGAATATGAGATAAATGTTTATTTTCTAGAGTGGATATACAAATTTTTTTAGGGAGCGCCTTCAAGAAAGTTCGGGAACCATAGAACTATACAAGTTCCTTGTTCCGTTAACAACATTCTGACCGAATAGTTGCGAAAAATTGCTGGCTCAACAAACGATGGTAATAGCTAAGGTGGAGGTTGCTCTCGCGTTTCCTGTGTTGAGTTACGTTTAGTCGATACAGTATCGCAACGTAATCTGCGTCGGGTTACCGTTGCGGTATCCTGATCGTACACGATTTATAAATTTACACTCGTATCGCCTCGAACAGGAATCGTTCGATGAAAATCGTACACCGCGAATAAAGCGGTTCCACTCTCTCGGATAAAGGAACAACCTCGAGCTCTCATCGCAAATTAAAAAGTGTCGTCGTCGTCCGTTGTTGGTAGCCGTGCAAACATTGATATTCCTACGGGGTTCTAATTGAAGGAATATTTCTTATCGAGTCAAGGGTCTGAGCTTCGATGCTGCCGCGGCTCGAACGGGGGTGTGGAGAGGACGAGGCGTCCCTAGAAGGAGGACTGAGACAGAACGAGGAGCTAAGAGAAAAGGAGAGGGTGAGGACGGAAGCGGTGGTGGGATAAGAGAGAGAAGAGAGGCTCGCGAACTGGCGTCAAGTAGGAGAATAAGAGGAGGACTCACCATTAGGCTAATCAGTCAGGCATGCAGCCTCCCTCGGGCGCCGGGTCAAGGGGGTTTCAACCCGCCTCTCTATTTCTACAGCTTCTCTCCTTCCTACCCTCGTTGCACCCGCCCCCGAGACCGCCTCCCCTGCCGAAGGGAACCCCTCGCTATCTCTCCAACCAGTGTGGATTAACAATCGATGACCGATGCATTAAAGGTTTCAGAAGGGATGGACCAGTGGGACGCAAGACCCAAAGGGTAGAGACGACGTAGAATCTGAAGACGAAAGCTGCGAATGATACAGACGGAACATTGAATATTTTTAGTATCATCTATTGGGAACAACGGGTACCCAGTGACGAGACTCGCGAAATTGCCAACTTGTACCGTTTCACGGAAACTACTGCTCGGAATTTACCTTCTCGGGTGGCGTTAAATGGAGAGCTTAAGGGTGGGTTGAGTTGGTAGCCTCGGGCGCTTCATTTTTAACTACTCGGTTTCGTGTATTGTTAAATCTCTGTGTAGACCCAAGAGATTGGTAGTCATAATGGTTCGAGGAAGTAAACTTCTGAATATACCCATTTAAATATCGTTTTATCCGAGGTTTAAATACGTGTAGACCTTTATCTGAAACAAGACACGTGGGTTAACCTATATTCTGTAGCACATATATACAAAGAACATTTTTACATTGCTAGACGATTCGCGGGTTTCAAGATTCTCGGATCGAAAGAGAATGTCACGGAAGAGGATCTTCAACCAACTTGGATGCAACAACGCCGAAGAAGCCCGGCATATCCGCCGTCGATAACTCTAATTACGCTCCATTACCCCGACCGTCGAGATCCTGGCAATAAAATCCTTCTCTAAAAAGAGGAGGATTCTAATTCAGTTCGCGAACCATCGTCGTCGTCGTCGTCGTCGGAGGCTACCTCTCGAAGGGCTCCGGGTATCATTTCACCGACGCAGAGTCACGGCCGGGAGACTTCGGACGTGTTTGCGCGCGCGCTATCTTTGTCTCCTCTCCTTCTGCCTCGGGCCTCCCTGCTGCCTTCCGCTACCCTTCGTCCCCTCGGTCCCTGGAATATATAGATGGGGTTGATAGCGTTTATGCACGACTACGAGTTCGTGCGGCGGCTCGGGTTCTTTGTCTTGCAAACGAGCGAGCATTTTACCCACTCCCTCCTCCGCCGCGAGTACCCTTCGGCTTCCTTCCTCCACCCTCCGACTAGAGCTCACCCTGTTCCCCTCCCTTGCTTCGCGAAATGATAGCGTTCTCCGTCTTTCCCTTGTCCCCCGGCTCTGTTCTCCAACCACCCACTCACCCGTTCTCTCCTGCTACGTAGCACCCGACCGAGACCACCGCCACCTCTGACATCCCTTCCTCTATCTCGTCCAAACCTCCCCTGACCGCCCTCTTGGACCCCTTCCGTCCTCCTCAGTCTCTTCGTCCTCGTCTCGACTGCTTTCCATCCCCCACCCTCTCCCGCCCTCTCTCGCGCTCTCTCTTCGTTTCCTTCGTTTTACTGTCCTCCCTTCGAGAGTTTCCACGGGTTCCAACCCCCCCGCGTCTATGCGACGTCGGCCCACTCTCTCGCTTCCACGAATATATTTCTAATTAGCTCCACTTTTCGATCTCCGCCGCGTGTTTGTTTCAGGATTCCATGGAAGAGGAGACGGGCCGAGGGGGTGGAACGAAGGTTAGGACACGGGGGTTGAACGGAGAGGAACGACGATCCCGGCGAAACGCCGGGACTCCGCCATTGATCCGCTTAATTTTTCTTTTCTTTCGCCCAACCCCCCGCGGCTTCTCTTTTTTCTACCCGCGATCGTGAGGCACTCCTTGTCGCCGATCTTCCAGCTTCTTTTCTTCCCCGCATTTCAACTGGGCAAACCGCCCCCCCCCCCTCATCTCCCGTTCGATTCGCTTCGATTACGGGGGTGTTTATAGCCGATGACTTCGAGAATCACACCTGGAACGAATTCATTGTTGTTGTCCAAACTTTTATCTATCGGTATCGTAGTATCCGCGACTTCCATATCCAAGAATATGGCGTCGAATGAATACACGAATCGTAGGGTGCGGGATTGGGCGTCTAATAGTAGTGGTCGTGCGTGCCTTATTTTTTGTTTAGACTCCTGCGCTACGTATCCACTAATTTAAACCCCGATTAGCGTTACGTAACGTCAAAATATAGGATATCATCAACCATCGAACCATCGAACACCTTGTTTGCATCGGTGTCTCGTCACGGAACAGCGACCAGCTGCGATCCCTCCAGCACGTAATCCTCGACGAGAGCAGGCTCTCCGGTTTTTCTCGTGGTTGGGAACGATCACTTTGTCATCCCCGCGAAGATTTCCTCGTATCGTGGCCTCGCGCCGGCGTAAATACACCTTTCCTCCCGTTCGAGTGTTAAAATACCACTCGAAGGTATCCTCCTTGTAAGAGAACCTCGAGTGCCCCTCGAGAGCGCAGGTTAGACGCAGGTTTCTTGCGGAGCTTGTTCCATAGAAGCCGTGGACGAGGCGAGGGGAGAACTCGGTGGAACGTCCACGTTCCTGGCCGATCATTGTGAGGACGATACCGCCGTGGCGCGAAGATGGACACTTCTGGTTGATTATCTCGACGACTTCGAAATTGAAACGGGACGCGAAAGTGCGGTCGAGAGGATAAGCGAAGGAAAGAGGGAATGCTAAATGATCGGTCGGTCAGTAACTCGTATATTACATTTACACCGCGAATTTTATGAGTTTTTAACGCATGCCAATACGTGGTATCCACTGTTTATGCAGAATCCGTTTTCTAAATTATTTGATGATATTCATATTACGTGCTGCACAAGCGCGTATGTTCTGGACTCGTCTAGCATGTTTTTCTGTTTTCGTATAAATTTATAAAATTGCAGTCTATTTATAATATTATCGCACGAGGGTAGGACCAAGTAATTACGTACTTTGGATTCCAGTTTTGTGACTGGACTCAAATCGATCCGACAGATTATTTCTTCGCAGAGAAAACTGTCACTAGGTTCATTCGAAGTAGTCTGACGATATAGGAATTCACTATTCGTTCAAATTCGAGGTCTCAAAACGGACCTGTCCACGGCCCAGTCCTCAAGACCTTCCCCCACTTTGATCCCGATAGGATGCGCGATCCACGACGACGCAGATACCTGGATCTGCCACGTTCCACGCTCTGATCTATACTGGACGTCTTTCTCTCTCGATCGGAGCACGTGGAAGGGGAAAGACCCGTGCTAGGGGTTGTTGCGCGTGGAAGGAGAATGAGTCGCGCGACGAGCCCAACCCACAGGCAGACCTGACTCAGAAGCAGGAGGGGAAGAGAACATCTTAACATGATCCACTACATGATATTTTTCCAACTTGTTTAAAAACTGTAATCTCGGACGAGTAAATCGGTCGAAAAAATCAGGACAGAGGAGATTTTAATGTTGAAGATGGAAACATAAATTATGAGCTCGTTAAGTGAGTAGAATATAAAATGGGTAATGTGTATACATATATCATCAAGATGTAACCCACAATTGTCATTCGCAGCTCAAGACAGAGTAGGAAAGAGATAAACGCAAGCTTTCTTTTTTACCACGAGGAAGCAATTAAAACTTCAGGGTAGTTGGCGGCCACCGAGTCGTGCTCCGCTCGCTAGGTCGTCTCTTTGTCGAATTCCCCCCCCCCCCCCCCACCCCCCGGAACCGTGTTTCCTCCCTCGTCAAAACACGCGTGGCTCTTCTTCCCGGCTGGAAACCACGGCCGAGTAAATGTTAACGATAGCTTCTAATAGAGCGAAATAGACGCGGGGAACGGCGATCCGTGAGATTCGTTCGGGAAAAAAGGAAAGTCGAAAACCATCGAAGTCGTCGACTGGAGGCAAGAAAAGGAACGGAGGCGGCGGGACGGAAGGGGGGTGGGGTGGGGGGGGGTGAAAAGACAGAGAATATCGCGGTGTACGGAACACCGGGAGCTTGAGTTGTTCGAGAATAAAAGAGTAATTTTCCGGGTGGCGAGACCCCGATAATGGGGTTGCAGACTGCCGAGTCGACTGGAAAGTGATTAAGCACACATGACGGAGCCCGCGGACTCGCCAGGATATTACGAGCCACCCCTTTCGACTCACCTCCGCCGTCCTTCTGCCCTCCAACCCCCTTACCTCCAAGTTCCCTTATATATATATACATGTACATATGTATGTAAGGTGAACGTAGAGATATACATAATATAATCATCTACCTTCTTCTGCTCTCCTCTGCCATGGATCGTACTTTCTAATTCTCATCCCTTACCTTATTCGTACACGATATCGGACAGATAACGACCCTTTCCTGCGTTTGCGACTGGCGACCCCCTTCGCCCTCCGCCCGGTCGTGGGTAACCGGTCTCAATATCGACTCGTCGACTCCTCCTCTCTTCCGGGATTCGATTCTTCTCGTCCCTTCCACGGAGAATGGAAATATGTAAATCGTCTTCAGCGTTGGGAAAGTCGAGTTGCGAGAAGGTTGTGAAGGAACCACCTGTATGTGCGACTCCTTGAGGGGTCGAAAAACAAATAATCTTCGATATTTTAACCGGAACGTTCGTAACGAGGTGTTTCGTAACCCTTTCGCGTTGATAGGTAAAGGGGTTAACACCTGTGTGTAGGGGAAGGACGCCTAAATTGGACCACGAATTATCTTCGCTCGATTAAGATGATTATTTCACTTCCACCGTGATTTTACTGACAAAGCGAGCAAGGTATTCAGACTGCGAAGAGCAGAGCGTTGTTTTAAGTAGATTCAGCCGGCCGAGTCAGACATACATGGAATATAGGAATGAATTTTAATAGAGCCGCACACGCCCCGGTATAAAGGGTCTCGTCTTCCCTAATTAACAGATTAAAAAGTGAAATATACGAAAAAATGTTCAAGCAAGGTTTAACTTTTAATTTGTTAAACGCCTCGACCCTTCGTCCCTGTATCTCTCGGCCGTCTACTTCTCCGTTGACTCTTTTTACTTGATATACTCTGCTTAGCTTTATAAATCTTGCATTTAAGTATGTTGTTACCAAAGAGTACTTCCGAGTAGTCGCAGCCTCCACAGCAACGAGAAGGTAGAGAATCCATGCTCGGTCGCAAACGTCCAAGAACTATCCGTTCTGGAGTCGCTTCGCTCGCAAACAGCGCGAGCGCCAGTATGGCAATCGTGAGAGCCCCGATACCGATCTCTTTACGGTCCAGCGATAGAGACGGTCGTTATCCACGAAGTGGCCCTATCGTGGAAAGCCACGCGTTGACCGATTTCAAGCGGCGAACAGAGACGAGAAGGGTGCCGGAGGAACACGCCTCCGGGACATATTCAACCACGAAACGCAAAAAGGAGCACGAGACGAGCAGAGCTGTGGGGGTGGAAAGTGAAAAGAGAGTCCACCCAGTACGTCCGTGCGCCACAACGAGAACGATATGGAAAGAGAAGCGACAAGGGAGGGAGAAGTATTGGCCTCGTCAAGCGGTTTCAGGCTTGCCGATATTCCGGCCGCTTCTCGTCGACCCTTATGAAGCCAATTACACTTCGCCTCGCCAAAGCCGCACCCCACTTACACCGACAGACGACGTTTCTGGGGCTCTTCGAGCCGCGATCGGTTCCACAGCACGTACCGGTTATATTAGACTAGTATATTTCCCCCTGACAAGCGTGATGTAGCATTTAGGGTGCACTGCGCAGGTGTCATTCGATTGGACAACCCTACGCTCGTTTGAAACCTTGCAGCCTGGCCCGTAAATACTACTTTCGTAGATTGAGTAGGCTATAGTTTCATTTGGATCGGCACTTGCAGGAAGTTTCGCTTGAATTTGATTGCAATATTGTAAGAGATTCGAACCCTACGATTCGTGTTCTCATTTAAAAAAACACAGGCTAAGCTTTCTTACTTTTGGGTATGGAGAGCGTGATACTGTAATATAGTAACAGTAGGAGTTGTAGGCATATCGTAAACGTACTTTCTCTTTCGTATTTTCTAATAACTCGCAAGGAATACATTCACCCTCACCCCTGCGCAAAGTGGCACCGTCGAGGATCAATGCCCGTTCACCGGGTCATCCAGTTCGTGTTTGTAATGCAAACCTTCCTGATATTAAACACATAATCCCGCTTTCCTCCGATCGTATCGTCCTTCTTTGATCTCCCGTAATAATGTTTATTCTGCAACCGTCGATGCGGGGACCAGTAAGCGCGTTGCCGACGGCGGGAGCGCCGTGTCGCGACAAATGAACCTGCTTCGTCAAAAAGTGTCGCAGGCAAATTACGGTTGGTTGCCCCTGACAAGCTCCCTCCGCGCGGATAATTAGCGATCGCGACCAGAAGAGACGATTTACGCAAAAATTGGTCCACGTCACGAGCAGTCAAGGCAATTTAGTTGCATCGCGAACTTTCCAGGGATCGTCCAAGTTATTTCAGTTAGTCGTGAACGTGTTTTATAAAATGCACGAGATATTTGCTAATGGATGCGTCTCGTATAAATAAATAATTATGTAAACGTACCTGTACGAAATGATTATCCATTGCTGTCAACGAATTTCGAAAGGAATTAGAATTGACAAATTTGATACGATAAAGTAACAACGAAATGGTAAAAATGGTAAAAACTCTACCTATACTCGAAGGATCGCTCAAAGTAACAGTATCTATTTCTGGTTTCTATTTCAAATAAATTGTGAGAGCCGAGGAGATGGCACGAAAGTAATATCGGTCACGAAACGAACGCAGTAGAATAAGCAGATTCGAAGCAGGTCTAGAGAATTCAAGCAGCATCCTCGTTTCTCTGTTCCAGGTCTGACGAGAGCGCCGATGTATCCCTTCTCCACGGGCCAATATCCGTACCCCATGCTTAGCCCGGAAATGACGCAAGTCGCCGCTTCCTGGTAAGTCGCTGTGCGCTTTCGTCGATTGAAAAACGTCACCGGCAAAATAGCCGGATAATGAATCGCATCTTTGTCTTCCGAGGGTTTTACAAGCGGATCGATCCACCGCACTGGTTGCTCGACGTCTCACAGATAAAAGAAACGATTAACTCGTCGACGAACGAGGCTGGGAGCCATGCGCGTGCGCACATAAGAGACTCGAATTACGATTTCTCGAACGTTTATTCTAGTCCTGAGCCAGAGCACATTTCTGCAGAGAAAAATGATGTACTACCTTTTTCCTGGAAGCCCACGCTAACCGATTTCTACAAAGCTAGGTAGAGGTAGAGTAACGCAGAGATAAAATAATGTTTTCGGTATTTTAACTTTGTACTTTGATTTATTCCTCGTCTCATTATTTTCTGTGGAAAAGCTTACTCAGGCCTTGGCTCCCGTGGTCTCGTTGCATCACGTGTTGCGATTTTAGAATTTTTCCCTCAAAGATTAGAGCAATAATTCGCGATTTTTAAAACCGCGGTGGACCGAAGAAGACGAAGCTTTTAGAGAGGATGATACGGCCAAGAGGGTAGGAAACGTCGCAGACTGGATGGCCCCGGTACCGATACGCGTTTACCGTAATATAGTCCCGTCGATGATCCGTCCACGACCCGAAGTGGTCTGATTTGCATAAGAAACGTCCGATTTTCCGCGCTCGAGCGGTCGTTAATCCTGCCTCTCGCATACTAACGATTCAACTCGAACCGGGGACGCGACACTCGACGCAGGATAAATGCGATTTTTATTTCGATTTATTTCCGATTTCTCTCTTTGGAGCTCCCTTTCAGTCGATCGGGCCTCTTGCGCGTCGAGCCATCGAGACGGCGATCGCCAAGCGACGCGGAATAACGACCACGGGCCTCGTCGAATCCCGAATTCGACGCTCGTATTTCTCGAGAAAATCACATCGTCCCGCTCCATGTCACCGATTTGGTCATCCTCTTGGTTCCGGTCTATTGGATCGGTCACGACCACCATCACCGTCGCCGTTATCGGCGTCCATTGACCGCCGCAATGCACACCGACCGCACGCACGACCATCGGCCAGAGACCCTCCTCTTGCGACGGCTCCCTCAGCCTCTCCCTCCTTGTTATTTGCTTTCTGCCCGAACCGCCCTAAATTGAGATTTTCCACGGACGATTAGGCACGTTCTTCTCAATTAGGAGGGCGGCCCCGCGTTCTTCAGCTGACTCTTTCGACGTCGCGCGAAAGAAACGCCGGGACGCGTGCTGCCCTCGAGGAGCTTTGCGTTTTTTTGAAGAGGTTTCCAAGGGAGCGACCAAACGGAAAACGAAGACGTTGTTGTAGGTTCAGGTCCACCTTGAGCAAGAGGAGGGCTGGTCTTTGCTTATACCTATTCATTTTTAATATGTTACTTGACGCACACCTAACAGTTTCTTAGACATAGGTTCATCGACCTTAATTCCGTGGGTTGTCTTCATCCCCTCAACAGTAATCAAAGTACCGGTAGCGTTTTGTCGTATTCCACTTTGTTCAAGAAAATTGATTCGTGCTACTTGCGAGATATCGATACGAGAAAACGAGATTCACTTACGAGAGGTGTGTTCAAACCGAAGATTATGTTTGACGCGTGATGGTTCTGTTTTCAGGCATACACCAAGCATGTACCCCATCTCCCCGTCAAGCGCTGGCTTCCGAAGTCCGTATCCCACGAGTTTGCCCATCCCAACTTCTAGTTTACCAAGGTTAGTAGGTGATCGAAATCGGATTCGTAGAGTTCAGCTTGCCACGGGAACTCCTGTTCCAAGTAGCACGCTACTCTGTTCGACGTTTGCTCGAAATCGCGAGCGTTGCATTGCTATCGCCGAACGTTTCGACACTTGGATGTTTTGAGATTGAATCTTTGGGAACTCGAGTTAACGTGCGAGTTCTTTCTTCATTCCGTCACCTTGGCTTGTCTCTCGCGAGACTTACGCGATAGATAAGACGATAATCGATGCTGAAACGTTTGACGAGCTTCCAACGCTCATTCGTAGCTCACGATTACCAGCTTCATCGTTTTTCCAGCGATCTCTACCGCTTTTCGCCGACGGGTCTGATGCCACCGCATCCTGGACTGAGTCCGCACGCACACGCGCTAACGTCACACGCGTTGGTGCCTTCGACGCCGAAGTCGGACCACTCCAGCATGGATCACAATCACAGGTTTGTTTTCTCTTTACCCAAGGTAACATCTGAATCCCTGCCGCGATCGCTCCCTTTCTTTCCTGCCTCGGATCCTAATCCTAGACTCCTAGGTTCAACGTAGCTCTTGTCGGGTTATCGACGACGAGTGGCGCCGAGTCCCCAAGGTGATTTTATTAGCTGTAAAAATGCAAACGAGGGACGAGACCAATCTATACGAGGAACATCATAAATGCGTCGAGACCTGGCAGCTCCTAGGCGATAGCGCGAGCAGGACTGATTTGCCTCTGTCGGGAGGGATGCATACCTCCTGCGAGCTTTGATCATGGTCGCGGGTGGCCTGGTAAATATTCAAGCCATCGGAAGATTCCCAGCGGGCGAACAGCGAGCGCCAGTCGATAATTCGCTGAACTGATGATACAGCGGGAAAAACGAAACGAATGTATTCGAGAGGCTGCGCCAGATGATACAACAGGAAGTTTCTATTCGACCGTCCATTGGAAACGGAAGATCGTCCTAGCAGATGTCCTAACTACGTAGGAACCGTTCGGTTGTATTACTTCGGAGTCGATTCGAAGAAATCGAGAGGTAAGAGGACTCATCTAATAATAATTGATGGGATCCTCTTCGAGTTACGATTGATGTGCACTATCGATTTATTCGGAACACGATGGTTTCGTAGAATTATTAATGTCAGCGATGGAGTAAACGTTCAACCTCCTGTTACATTGTAAATCGTTGAATGACGATGAGATAACAGAAGGGCGCAGAGAGTCGAGTCCGACGAAAATTACGAGATTGGGCGAGAAGGGTAGAAAGGTGACGACCCCAGCGCTTCGCTTGATACAGAGTGTCCTTGCATCGATAAAGGAAAAAGTGTCCGCACCAGCAACGAATCCTGGATGGTCCCGTCCGTTGATAAAGAAGCGTGGCGCGACGAGGGTTGAACGGGGTAGTTTCAGGGTCGACCATAGGGGGTAGCACGTCCCGTGGTATTCAACCCCTCGTGCAGTCGTTCCCCCTTCGTCGACGAGCCGCGTATAACACTTATTGAATGACTCTCTTCGCACAGCGTCTGCGCCTGCCGTCCGCCACCGCCGCCACCGTCGCGGCCGCCGCCGCCGGTTATGTATTGATCATTACCCTCTTAAACAGATTTCTAATTTGCATTAGTACCCGGCCGATCGCCTGGCCCGAACAGCGTATACAAAACCGCATGGTCGCGGTCGAGCATTCTCCGCATTCGAGGCACGCGTACCATGGACGATCAGCTGGCCCGAGGATCGTTCTCGTGGCGGGGAGCAACGGGTGCGACGACGAGGACGACGACGACGCGCTGGGACGCCGCCGGAAGGCTTTTACGAGCGGCGTAGACGGGACGCACGGCCAGCCGTTGACGTCGCGACGTTGGTCGTCCATTTTGACCTTCGGGATCGAGCCACGTGCTTCGGGGAGGTGAGAACGTTCCGTGGATACTCGAATTCGTCGCTCGTGCGAGTGGATTGCTCCAAGTGTTTGCGCAGCCCGCCAAAAAAAAAAAAGAGGCATCATCACGCAGGGAAAGCAGAGAGAATGCAATCTTCACCCCCCACGCGCGAATTATACATCGGCGGATGGTAGGTAGGGTGTCGTTGCTGCGGAGCCATGAATCGCGATGATGGCCCCACGGTGCAGCCCTCCTCCTCGCCTCCCCTTCCGCACTCGCGGATAATCAATCGTCGTAACACCGCTCGGTGATTCCGCCGACGCCAGGAACGACGCGTTTTCGCTGGATAAGAGAGATACGCGAAAGGCTGACGGAGGAAACTGCTGGGTGAGAGGCGTGTTTGTTTGTGCGGCGTAAAACGATGGACGGGAAGCTGCCGGGTAAGGTCGCGACCGGGACAAAAGAAACCGGGGAGATTTTTTGTCAGTGAAACGGGAACGAGGGACGATCGCAACGGACGCGCGAGATGCCGCCCCTGGAGACATTTTACCGTGCGATTCGTTCGCTCCCTGCGGGCATGTTTTAACGTCGAATGACATTCGCGACGATATGGAGCCATTAAGAACGAGGACGATACGCGACGCGCGACCGAACGGGACGCTGCGTGGACAGAGTTGTCTCGGTTGTTTTCGCCAATACGTGACCACCGGTGTCGTTCGAGCCACGCAGACGAGTGTGTAGATGTTGGTGCGCGTACGTGTGCTGTTTACAACTGGTAACTGCCGTTTCGCGAGGTCTGTAGTCAGGGTGAAGTATGGTGGTGCACGCCGAATCGCGCCCAAGGCGCGAACCGTGGGGTTGGAACGAGATAGACGGTTCCTATTGCGAATCCGCGAAACGCGAGGGAGCGTGCTCGAACGAACATGGGAACGACTGATGACGAATCGTACGAGACGGTGCTACGTTGCTTGAATCGCCGCGCGAACCGAAGGTATACTACCGCTCGAGTAGAGAGACGCCCGAGGAAGCGGTGAGATTGCACGGTAATTCGATGGATCAGCTCGGATCGCTTCGGTGGGTATAAAGGGTCCCACAAAGTGCAGCGCGGTTCGCGTGCACCGGCGATGGAGCCCGAGTGTCTGGAACCATTGAACCTGGTGATAAAGAAGGACGACATCGACGAGTGCGGATCGAACGCGATCGAGGAGAACACGGGCAGCGAGGCATCGATCAGCAGGATCGATGAGGAGAAGACCGAGTCGAGGATCGAGGACAACATGACGTTACTCCAGGAGGCGGTGAAGGCCAGCGAGGCGGGATTACCTACCGCCGATCACAAGATCCTCACTGCACTCTACATGAGCAGTCTCATGCAGATGTCGAACATGAACGCGCCGAGGAGCGTCACGCCGCCTCCGTACGGCGCCCAGCACAATTTCGTGCAGCTGCTGGCGATGGTCGAGGCACGAAACCGCATGTGGCAGCAGATGAACTGGCCCATGCCGCAGAACTTCCACAGGAGCAGCTCGATCGCGATGCCCCAGCCGTACTTCGACGGGCCTGCCTCCAACATCACGGAGCAACTCTGCAACTCCCAAAATTCCTCGCCGGTCTATCCCCTGTCCTGCGCGAAACCCGAACAACCCTCCAACCACGACGCGAAGCAGCCTTTCTACAAACGGTAACGGCGCACAGTGGTTTCGAATCCCGAAAACCTGCCCAAAACGAGAAAACATGTGTTTTCGTAAATCAACGTCCTACGATAATCCAAACAGAACTCCAACCTATCCTTGAGAACCAAACGTTACTTCAAGATCTATCATTTTTCTTTGTTTCTGAGGTTTGGATCAGCTTTTCGAGATTTACAATCACTGCGCGCTGCCGGGGAACCGCACGTCCGCGGAAGCAAAGCGTTCGAAGTTTGCCTCTCGAGGATATCGCCAACCGATCCTAGGGTTTATTTATGGTTTCCTTTGTTTCTGTTCACAGGTCTTCGGTCGACCAGAAGAACGCGTCGTTGGTCGCGCCCGACAACGGAAAAGGCGTGGACTCGTCGCAACAAAATAATCAAGGTAAGCCTCGTTTAATGGACCTGGGCTTCCGTTATCAGTTTATACGTTAATTTTCACTGTAGAAACCACCTCTCATACCATACGTCGATGATGTTTGCACAGATAAAAAGAAACCCCATATAAAAAAGCCTTTGAACGCATTTATGCTGTACATGAAGGAGATGAGGGCGGAGGTCGTAGCGGAGTGTACCTTAAAAGAGAGCGCTGCGATCAACCAAATATTGGGAAGACGAGTGAGTAATCGGCGCACATTTCTTACCGATACACATGCTTTCTTATTGGAACGCTGTTGCATCAGGGCTGGTGCGACCAGCTATTTAGCTATAGCTATAGTTGCTTTGTTATCAATCGTCGCTCCGGACGAACCATCGGAAAGCTGACGGCAGTGCCCTGATGCAAAAGTAACGAACGCGTGCCAAAGTCAAGATTTTCTTCTGTTCTATTCTTTTCTTTTTTAAATCGCGTTGCCGTCACTTGATCGATTCACGCTAACAGCCGTAGACTGCGGATTATTCAGTCGACGCTATGCATGACGAAACCAATAATAATAAAATCAAGGAAAAATTTACGTCGACGCCGTCGATCGGAAACCGATCGAACAGTTGAGACACTTTCCGTTTCCATGATAATCGCCATTCGCTTACAAAAAAAAAAAATAAATAAATAAATAAATAAGTAAATAAATAAATCACTGAATAAAAACGAGGAAAACGAGTTGCAGCCTCGTCGGCTCGATGCCCGCGCTCGGAAGCAAAATGTTGACTTGGCGACCAAGAAACATCATCATCCCCAGAGACCCCGGCGCCATCGCTAGGTGTCTCCAAGGACGATCGTAAAGTTGCATGCGTTTTAAAAGAAATAAGAAAAAAAAAAAAAGAACTACTTTCGTTCATCCGCGGAATCAAAGTCGAGGCACCAACCGTACCTAGTATCGCAGTAAGTGTAAAGAGAGAAGCATCGTTGGTGGGATCTAAGGAAATCGCAGCCGTAACGAGTGGGTTGGGCCGTCGATCGAACGAAAGGGGTGGGCATAAGACGACGGGGGCACCCATCTCATTCCGTTTGGCGTGTCCGCTTTGACGTGAGTGGGTAAAAGCGAAATGCTAAGGGAAAAAAAATACGTAATAATAAATAATTTCCAATCTAAAAAAAAAAAAAAAAATTATATAATAATAATAATAAAAAAAAGTATACGAGAAAAACGTGGAAAGGGACACGGTGCACGGCTGAATACTGTGAAACTGTGAATCTGAATTTTGGGGGTATGACACGCAGTGGCACTCGCTAAGCCGGGAGGAGCAGGCGCGGTATTATGAGGCGGCCAGGCAGGAGCGCCAACTCCATCAGCAACGATACCCCGGCTGGAGTGCCAGGGATAACTACGGATACGGCAGCAAGAAGAAGAAGAAGAAGAAAGAGCGCTCCGCAGATCCCACCGGAGGTACCACTTTCCAGTGCTAGAACAGCAGGCCCTTAATAATTCATTATAATAATTCATATAGATTACCTACTGGTTGATATTGAAACGATCAAAGTTTCTCTGTGCGTTTCATTTACTCTTATTTTTTTTTTTTACAACAATATTTTTTTTTGTACTTTTTTTTTGTTGTTTCGTTTGTCATTTATATTTGATTGATTGACATTGATTTACATTTATTTCAATTCTGGCATTCACTCTTCGACGTGCGGACTTGTTTTCGATCGACGTATTTATGAACCGACAGCTCTTCGAGCGTCCACGTGTACGCGTACGCGTACGCGTACACTGTTTCCGTTTTTTTTTTCCGACTTCGATTTGTATTGGATTATTGGATTGTCTGTTGGGGGAAAATCTTTGCGGATTTCGATGCGGCGCAGCAGAGGAAAAGACGGACTCTCGCGGCATGCGACGATTACGCAGAATCATTTTTTTTTTTGTATCTGGCCAAACTCCCTAAAGCGGTATCCGTTCACGTTTGAAAAAGAAAACGAAAAAACGAAAAAAAAAAAAATGATGATGATGATAATAATAATAATAATGAAAACGATAAAATGAAAAGTATGTTGCAAAAGTGTACCTCGTACGATAGATTCGACGATGACGACTCGAGCGAGAGCGTGGGCACGATGAGAGTCTTTTGTTACGGGATGTCTGGTAGAGCGAGGACCTCTTTTTCTCCATGTTTCTTTCTTCTTATTCTACTCGCGTCGTTTTTGTAATGGTTGCGAAAAGGATGACAGCGTCTTGACCCGGTCCAACGAGAAACTCTGTGCTGGCTACTGCGCTCGGTTGCGTTCTAATCGTCGACGTTCCTCTAACCCTCTCTTAAACATCCCCTGGAACGGTGTTGTCCACGGAAGGGGCCTTTGTACCTGGCTTTGTCGTATTCTGGCGCTTCGTGTCGCGTTCATGTACTATCGAATTCAGAGATGGGGCAGCTCCCTAAGCTCCGAGCTTATGTTGGACAGCACTGGTCTAGGAACAATCGATATTTACCAAGCTCGCGATGGGTAAGTGACATCTTTCGTTTCAAGGTTCTCTCTACTAGCCCTACGGAACGATGCCGATCGCAGGGCGCGAATACACTGAAAAAAAGAATAGTCTAATTCTCGAAGTAACCGTAATAATTTTTTCGTTTTTTAAGCATGAAAGCTTTTTCCATCGAGTCTTTGTTATCGCCTGGCGTTTTGTGTACAGTGTTAACGTACAGTATATTTTTTTCAGTGTATAGATCAACCGTGAGTGCTCGTTACGCTGAACGGGTAAACTGTCCGCCATGTTTGTTCGGCGTTTAAGCGGGACGATCCTCTATCAGACACCCTGTACGATCTCCGAGTTGTTTGATAAACGACGATACGACGAATAGCGGTGCAACCGAGGGGGAGGGGAGAATCTAGGCTGTTCTTCTAGCACTTTAAACGGAAAGTAGGGACCCCAGTGTTTTAACGAAATGCTAAACAGGGCAGCGATGCGTCGAACGCATATAAAGCATATAATGAACGAGAATGACGATTTTTTGATTGAAAAAAAAAAAAGTATATATATATACATATAAGAACAAACATAAGAACACAGAATATAATAACGAAAAAAAAAAAAAAAATCTGTAAGAAAGCAATCTCTAACTCCGAGTAAAAGCAACCCGAGCGAAAGTACAGATTCAACTTTAACGGAAAGATCCTATTAGGGTGGCGGCAGTAGCATTAGTGAATCTCATTTTTTTTCTTCTTGATTAAAAATATTGTTTAGCCCACGGTTCATGCACAATTACAAATAGTGTTTGGTTCTCTCTCGGTAGTGGCACGCGCTAGGGCGAGAGGACCAGGCCAAGTATTATGAGTTGGCACGACGGGAGAGACAGTTGCACATGCAGCTGTACCCTGACTGGTCTTCCCGCGCAAATACCAACCGAACTAAGAAGAGGAAGCGCAAACAAGACACAAACAGTGATCCTGGAGGTACCCACATGCCTCACTCCACACATTCTTACAAACTCTCCCCCCCCGACCCCATGATACAACAGCAACAACAAAATTATGAAATTTTCCCCCTCAGCAGCCCCCCACCCCCTCATTATTACATATACTATATATATATTATAATTATTATACATTCTTATTGCTACACTACATTATGTTGCATGTTTCCCCCCCCCCCGTCTTGGGGTTTTGGGTCGATATTTTATATATATATATATTCTATATATATAAATGATTATTATTATTACTATTATTATGATTATGGTTATTATTATTATACATGCACACGCATATATATATATATGTACGATTATCGTATATATACATGTGTATATGTAATTGTCTACCATCTATTCGTATTTTTGTTGTTTGTTCTTTTTGTTTCTTTTTTTTTTTTTTTTTTTATTTACTTTGAGAGGAAAAAGATAAGTAATTTGCAAAAAAGACGCGAACGAATAGAGAAGAGTAAGAAAGTGACAAGAACGCACTTGTGTGAGCGGGCGTGCACGTACGCATGCGCACGTGCGTGTCTCGTATATATATATATTTCTACGTATATTTTCCGTTATATATATAAATAATAATAATATGTGTATATAACGGAAACAGAACGGAAACACGAGCGCATTCAGTACACGTACACGCACATGACACAGCATTATTAATTATTAATTACGTATACAACTTTGGGGACGCTGGCCATCTTGCATTTTTACAGGGACCTACTCCGCAATCAGACAATCCTGAGCGTTTTTAATTTTCACTCAGTCTTTCTCTCTCCCTTCTCTGTACTGATTTTTCTGTGATACTTTCTCTCCCTCTACGCCTCCATATTATTCTCTCCCCTCGACTCTGTCATGTCACTTAGTTTTCGATCTCAACAGCTATCTCTCTCACTATTATTTTTTTCTTCTTCTCTATCTGTCACTTTTTCTCTGCCTCTCCGTACAATCTTTATACGATACGCTGGTTGGTTTCAGTTCACCACCCATTTTTTCGCTCCCCCCACCTTTGATCGTTTCAACGTTGCCTGAGACCCTGTCGATATATTTTTTTTTTTCTCCACTAATTTTACACAATTCTGTATTTTATTTTTCTCGATTATCGTATTTTTATTTAATTCCCCTCTCGCCATCTGTTTTTTTTTTTTTTTGTTCTCTACGATCACCCCTCTCCCCTCTCCCCGAATCAACCACTCAATTATTCTCGAGCCCCTACATATACGAGTTTGTTTTCGTTCAACACGCCCGAGCGCTCGGGCGTTCTTTGTTTCCTGTATGTCTTTTTTCTGTTTTTTTTTTCTTTTTTTTTTTTTAAATTTTGTTTACATTCATTAATACGTTTTATATCTAGAGGCTTGCGTTTAATACAGATCACGACATTAATGAGTAGATATGATCTTTGATCGTGTTTTTCACGCCGTTTAACGGTTTATACGCTGCATGCCGTTTATATCGCTCAGCTTGACAAGAGTATATCTCTCTTTTTTTGTCGTTCCGCGGGGTCCTTCCCCGAAGACAGCGATCTTTATCTAAGAACGGTGAACTTCCACGATTGATCGTCCGGCATGGTCGAATCGCGCAATTTCGTAAGGAATGTCGACGTCTTCCGGGAGGACCCTGCCTCGCCGATGTATCGTACGATTTCTCGACCGTTTGAGCTTTATATCTAACCGAGATAATAAAAAATGAACTCGATACTGCCAATCAAATTACAGGAATCGACTAAATGGGGGACGAGCGTTGAATTCGAGAAGAAACGTTAAAAAAAAAAAAAAAACTTGCCAAGTCTTTGTACTCGACGGAACCATTTCGTTGTTCGAACGTCGTCGTCGATTATGGTAATCGTTAATGACAAAACGAGAGAAATCCAACGATACATAGATGTCTACTATCCCCTCCCTCCTATTCTATATAATTGGAAAAATGCAATGTCACCCCGCTAATCGATTATGTTTCGCATTTTCTAGGCAACAACATGAAGAAGTGCCGCGCCAGGTACGGATTAGATCAACAAAGCCAGTGGTGCAAGCCCTGCAGGTACGTGTGCAACGTTCAGAGGGGTTTGTGACTCGTTGCTTCTTGAGAGAAGAACATATATACCGTCTTGTCGATAAGCTGAGCACGCTGTTTCGGTCGCGTGTATATACGTATTCGATCTTGAGAAGTGTTGAGAAAGACTATAGAAGTCTCACGTCAGTCATGTAGTTCCACTAGAGGAAGTTACTTTATATGTGATGAATGATGGTGAACCGATGCAAACGGGCTGCTGCTGTCCGAGTGTCTTCGAACGTTCGTTATTGAACAATCTTTGAAACCACCCAAGATGGCGTAAGAACTCGAGAATCTTTATTTTCATTCGGGATGACGGAGATCTTTAGCTCGAGAAAAAATTTCAAGTTCAACTTCTCGATGATTCGAACATTTTAAATATTTTTAAATTACGCATATTGGAAGAAACATATCGTCGTTGAAAAACACTCGAGCACGCAGCCCGAAGCAACCGGACAGATATGTAAAATACGAACAATGTGGTAAATCGAGCCGTCACGTTCGATTAAAGAAACTTGCAACCCGGCTACGAATATAGTACTCTCGATTGTCACCACTTCTTATTGTTATCGTCTTCTACTCCGTTCCGTCATCCACATGTTATCGTGGAACTTGAAAAAAAAATTAGTCGACCAATAACACGCGCTGATACTCGAAATTCCGACGCGATGCACGCGTACACGAGCGTTAGCACGCAATATACCGCGTTTCCGGGGTTGAAATCGAAGTACGCGTTCCAGTCCTCCGCGACGAATAAGACGAAGATCGCGTTGCCGTCAGAAAATGTGTCTTCCAAAAACGAAACATGAATGTTACGAACAGAAAACGATACGATACGCGCGCCCAAACGCCCCAACTCCTGGGTTTGTGAATCACGTGGACCTCATTAAAGGGGCGAATACGAATCGCAATCATGTGACATAGTTGCTGTCCCGGCAAACACTTCGAGTAATAATTTGTCTCAATAATTCAAGAAACACGAATGCAGTTAATACTCAGCGGATCCTAAACGCAATCTTTATATTACATCATTGGGTAGAAATGAAACTGGGACGCTTCTGGTGGTTCCTATGCGAGGGATTAAAGGATACTTCCGATAGTATGCGGACAACTTGGGAGACATATTTTCTGATATCACACAAGAGAAAGATCGCTGTCGCGTTCGGTTGCGCGCAGATTCCTGGGACCTTTGCGATGGGACCGCCCGTCGTTCAACGCGACACAGGGCACCAGGGTAATCGAGTCGATCAATTTCGTATCGTTAACTATTAATTCTGGTAAAAATAAAGCGTAACGTGAGAAATCGAACCTGGTGCCTTGATGTCGGAGCGACGGCCGATCCTGAAGTTGCCTTGGGTCCTCGAAACGAAGAGTAAACCGGTGGTTGATAGGGTCGAAGCACGAGTCCGCTCGCGGCGTCAGTCCAGGGACTCGGGCCGATGCGTGTGGGTGATGACGATACGGTGTGGGATTAAGAATGGGATTAAAGTGATAACGTCGATGCGACGAGCGCCCCTTTAATGGCTGGTGGTTGGTTTTGGCAGCCCAGTGGAGCATGGAGCGGGGATGGGCATCCACGCGAGCATAATCCATCACGGTGTGGGAAGTAGCGCGGGGGCAGGGGTCGGGGCTGGAGGCGGTGGAGGGACGGTGGGGGCAGCGACTGCCCCGCCAAACACCAACACTGCCTCCAATGCCTCCTCGCCTCAGCAAGAACCCACTTATGTTAATCTCTAGTCAAGCCTATCGCCTCCCTTCTACTGCAACACTTCTTCTTAAACAGTGGTCAGTCCCGACTTAAACCTACGGGCTCGCTGGCCCTCGCTATACTCAACCAACTCTGCTCGTTGGCCGCTAACTAGAAAATAAATGCCACCGGTGACGTAACAGATAATACGTCGCGTTCTTCGCGAACGGCATCGCTCGGTGATTTCCATATTTTGGGAGAAAAGGATCGCTTGGATCGCGTCATTGACTGATTTCGGGTACCGACACGAGCGAGGTGGCATAGTGAGCGGCACAGCGACGTCCTAATGCTCGCATTGTTTCTCATTGTTGTGGCTCTTTGCAGCTTATTATTGTTATTTGATTTACCCTCGTTTAGTTGGACTTTACTCAGTGTTGCCCTTAGCATGGCTGGTCTGTAATAAATCTGATATTATGTATATGTATATATTTTATATATACATATATATATATATATATATATACCATGTATGTCGATGTATACATACTCGTAAACATATATATACACACACGCATTTGTACGTATATACAAATATATACATGTTACATACGTCTTACTACTACGTGTAACCAGATTTTTTAACGATTATTTTCTTTTTTTTTCTCTCTTTTTTTTTTTTTACTTTCTTTCCCCGGTTCGGAACGTTTGGCATATAGAGAAGTATAAATGTTATTATACGTTGTGACTCTGATTTATGGCATGGCAGTTCGTACGGTTTACGGCGAATTATGTGTTGTAACCGATGTGTTGACCTTTTTTTTAGTACGTGAACACCATGGTTTTTACGTTTTGTTCCAATTTTTTTTTTGTCTCTTTTTTTATATGTCTCTTATATATATATATACACATAGATATATATGTATACATATATATTTGGTTTCTCTTATATGTTCTTTTTTTGGTTGTAATGTCGTAATTGTTACGTAGTCGCGCGTAGTCGGAAATCAACTCGAGGCACTGCGAGGCGTCTTGCTTACATCGGGATCCGCGCGACAAGACCTTGTCGGCCTTGGCCGGACCAAGTATCGGGAAAGCTCCTGACGCTTCGAAAATTTCGGACGTTCGATCCTTGAGCGTGAGCTCGGCGACACCGATCCGTCGCGACTCCTCGGCCTTCGAGCGGAAGCTTCAAGAGTCCAGACGCGTTTCGACACTGATTCGCGCTGTTGTCGCAGTCACCGTCATACCAATTCCCACCGAACCTGATGTAAATTTAATACTTTGCGACCAGGAAGTCGTACCGAGTTAAATTAGCGAATTCTTATGATTAACACATTGTACGTTGGCCCCCCAAGTATGTAATCGATGTCGTTTGGTGCTCTTTTTTTTTTTCTTAAACAGAAAATGTTTATATTCTATTTCGACTGCTTCTTATTACTTCTAGATGTACTTCTTGGTATTCAGCCCACGTGCAATGCGAGAATTAAGCTGTGTCCTTTTACATTCTATTCGTTACACGTCCATCGTGTTTCTCCTGGACTCTTCGATTTCATTGTTTGGTCCCTCATTCGAGGAGCGATCCGTAAATAAATAAACAAATCTGCGTAATAGAAAGACGAGCGACAACAGCGGGAATTACATCCATTGTCGGAGTACGCGGTAATATGTATTACACATCTAACGCTTGAATCCAGACGTGCCTGCGAACTCTAAAGTCGACGTCCCGTCCAAGAACCGTGATATTCACATTGATGTACGAAATAAATTGATTAACTCAACTGGCTAAGAGATGAATAATGAGAGCCAATGGCAGAGCGAGTAAATGTCTCGACTGCGATGCTGTTACCACACGAGGTCGGTCGGGCTCACTTTACGGGAACTTTGCAGTAGCGAACTTCGCCTCTTTCCTTCTCGCGGTTCTGTTTTCTCTCGCGAAACCATTAACGATTCGCGCACGTGCAAAAAGCCAAACTTTTCACGTTTCTCGTTTTTCTTGTCTCGTGATTACTTTTCGTCTCGTTTCTTTTTTCTTTTCGACTAAATGAGGAAGACTCGCGTCGATCAGGACCTTGCTCTACGGTCACGAAAGTTCCAAGTTCCACGTAACATCCACCGTTCCGATTCGAGCGGAACCTTGACGCCTCCTGGCAACGATTGCGAGCTTTTCAATCGATTCGAGATCGAGTTTCGTCGCGCGACACGTTGCTCTCCGCGTAGTATTCTCGCCCGATGAAAAGTGCGTCAACCCTTCCCATCCCTCCACCCACCCAGCCCACCTTGTGCCCCTGCATTTCGATTCTTTTTGTTGAGACTTTCGTTTTCCACGTATAAGTTTATTACACAGTTATTTGCTTGTTACGTCTGAACGTTTTGAGCATGGCATTTGGCAGCGAGTGAACCGTGTCGAAGAATTAAAAATCGACGCTGGTCGCGCGGAGGCCATGAGCCCATCTTACGAACGACGGAAACCATGGCCGATGCGAATTCGACTCGATTATTGCGGCTACTCGCTGTATTTTGTGGTCTCGAGTGGAATTTGCGTTCGCTGTAGCCTGTCGTAGATTACATCTGCCTGAAAATATACGTACTCTTGGTAACGTACTAACCTCGAAGAAGCGATTCTTCCGCGCGGCCAGCCTTGCAACGACTACGAGTGACCGCATGTTCTTTTAGTTGGTAATAATTCTGGATGTAACCTTACTCGACGGACCGAACTTTGCTCCTCCCGTTCCTGCGATGAAAAGAAACTCTTTGGAATCGCCTTCGCGTATACGCAGGAGCGACGTTCGATCCTTACCCCGATTAATATTCGTCGAAAGGTTCCCCGGGAGTCCGTGACTAATCCTTTGTCGCTTGTTCGCAGACGTAAGAAGAAATGTATCAGATACATGGGGGAGGGAGGAGACGGCGATGGCGAAGCCGACGGCGAAGGCGAGGACGATCACTCGGAGGACAACCTGGGCAGTGTGGGGGAGGCAGGCACTCCCGAGGAGGACGAGTCCCTGAGCAGTCCCGGGGGTTTGTCCGCGTTGTCTAGTCTGGCCAGCCCGTCGCTGGTGTTACCGTCGCCCTCGAGTCTGGCCAGTCCGTGCCCCTGCCCTCTGACGCCCCCGGTGCCGCCTCCGCCCCTGTCCAACAATCCTGCCGGTCAACCTCACGGGCACTCGGTCCAGCAACCGCCGCCCCATCGTAACCCGGTCGGCACCAATCCCCACGACATCAACAACCCCCTTAGCGTGAATCAACTGACCGGACAGTGTATAAAGAGTGAAGTGGTCCAGGCGCCGTCGGGCACGTCCAATCCGGCGATCAGTGTTACGTAGCCCCGGCCGGACCCACGTGACAAGACTGTTGCAACACACCGTGTCATCCGCAGGGTCCGTGTACGTGTACAGACGGGAGGCTGGACGATTGGAGCGATCGCTGTCGCGACCTGGACGACCAGGAGGACGGAGAAAGCGGCGGAGAGCTGGCTCTTCTTCGTTTGGGATCGTTGTGGAACGAGGAGACCGCTGATCGTTCGCGGAGAAACGATCGAGGAGGACCTTTACGTCGAGGTCTTCCTCGAATACTCGCGACTCGAGCTCGAGGTGACCAAGGTGGTTCGTTCGATGGATCATTCTATCCCGAGGGAGTGGATGTCCTTGGCCCAAGGCTCCAGGGGATTCCTTCGACGTGGAACGTTCGTTCGCCGCTAATCAAAGTGTCGTTCGATGCTTGTAAGGACGATCCTGTCGCGTGGACGTCTCCCAGGATTCTTCCACTGGTAGCGGGCGAGTTAAAAGAGATCGTCGGGTAATCGTGTTCAGCCTCGCTGCATTCGTTCGCCGGAGTATATGCCCAGTGTCCGTGGTCGACGGAGTGACGGAACTGGGAACAGACGTTAACCGAACAAATAAGGACAAAACGATAATGAAAATACGATGCAGAAATACTCAGGACCAAGTGTCTGGCTGTAGTCACCCACTGGAGAAATTGAAGATTGTCAGTCCGTATATTAGACGAGCACGAAAGAGGGGAAAGAATGAGAGTCGCGGTATGCGTGGTTGGTGCGTGCGTGAAATGGGCGAGAAGAGACGATACGAAGGTGCGTGACACAGCTTGTAGTCCTTGTTACGTTGTGATGCCAATGACTGAGAGGTCATGTTCCTGTGCCAGGTACTATATTCTATAAAGTAATTATACCGCAGACGTGTATAACTAAAGGTAAAACGAGCAAAAAACGAGAGAAAGCGAGTGCGTGTATGTAACGAAAAGGGAGAACGTGACACGAGAGCGGGAGAGTGAGAAAGAGCAAAGTGAACAAGAGGAGAGAGCAACAGATGATGATGATGATGATGATGATGAGTCGTTTGGAACGAGGACGAGACTTTTTATTGTCATTCATTTATTCGACCTTACGGTGTCAAAATACCTATCTTCTGTATGTAATTTGTTATTTTTTTAAAAGTCTATACACAATGCGATTAATTAGCGTGTAAGATCTCTTTTTTTTTTTTTTTAGTGCAGAGCTCGTTACTTTTAGGTCGCCCTATGAACAATTTCCGACACCTCTGTCCTCCGTATCCGACGTTCGCCGTTACACCAACCTCCCCCCCCCCCCTGTACGCTTTTGTACACGCCATCCCCTCCCCTCCATCCCCTGTCTCGAAAACTATAGTCGGAATGTAATCGATCCGCCGCTCGAGGCCACCCTGAATCCAGGCTCGATTTCAAAAAAAACGCGAAACATCGTAGGAGGTGGGTGTTACACCGTGTTAACCTTGAGCGGCCATTTGTTTTCGCTGCAACCACGGTGTAACGCGACAGTTGGATACCTGTTATCGGGACTCGAACGATCCAAAGGTGTCACCCATCCGTGGATCTCCATTGCATAATATATTAACGAGCTGTTTAGGTGAAATCTCAGGTATAATCTGTTCGAACTCGAGATCGAAACCGTCTCCTTCGTGAACGATCCACCGCGCCCCCTCCAACCTCTTTAACGCTGCCAATCACACCTCCTCGGCCGGTTCTTCCCGGTTCCCTTTTCGATTCTCTCACGCGACGTGATCGAAACCACCGAAGAGATCGAGAAGACGCGGACGCAGCGATCGAGACGAGCGCGCACCATTTTGCGCTTTCGTCCCATCGAAGACAATAACCACGGCGAAAGAGACTGTTCTATAGCATCGAAGGCGCGATCGAGAGCTTCCATTAGAAAACGCGTCTGAGAAGATCGCGTTCGATCGAGCCGTCGCTCCTCTACGCTTCTTCGCGATCGTTCACGATCGAGGCCGCGCGAGAAAGAGAGAGACACGTTGCATTATTTATCGAGCGTCGTCTAGCGATGATATCGGTTTTTCTTCCGATCCTCCCCCCCCCCCCCCCCAAAACCTCCTTGGACGACTACGTTCCCCTGTCGTTTTTCTTTCGCCTTTCGCCATCTTCCCATCGCCGATGTTTCTTCGAGGAACCGGGAGATTCAAAGCCCGGAGCCATTTTGTTGGAATAGTTAGGCATGATGATTTCAAGGCCTGAAATTTAAAAAAAAAAGAAATGTTTGAACAGACGATCGATTCTTCTGGGGCTCTAAAATAAAACTTCCTGACAGAGAGGGATTGCTGATTTTAGTTTTGCATTTTGCGAAACCAATTGGCAAAAATTAAAATAATTAATTGCTGTTTTTATGTACCATCTTACTTGTATTTAGAGTTTTGGATACTCTGATCTCGTTTACTTTCCCTTCCCGTGATAGATCCGAGGAAATTCTATCGGGGTTAATTTTAATCATGGCAGTCCATCGGATAGAACACGTTTAAAATTATTCTAAATCCAGAGAGTCTGCGACGCACAGCTGTTAAACGAAAAATCTTGCTAGTTAATCTTCTCCTTTTATTGCGCATTGTTCCCCGTTTTCCATCCCTCTGCCCACTCCTTAACCGCGACGATAACGACCGAAAACGCGGGGCTAAAGAAGCAATCGAAGAAGAAATAATCGAACCACGGCCATAGAAGGGAAACCGGATGGAAAATTGTTTTCACGCGTGTTCGCATTAGGGAGCAGCTTTTGTACATAAAATACGTTCTAAGGTGCATTTGTTGCGTCGAATGGGAAAGTGCAATGGAGAACTTTGACGACGACGATGGAAAGAAGAGTGTTAAGAGTGTCGCGATGTGGATGTCACGTGTGAGCGTTGTCGAGGCGAGTAATAAGAAAACGAAAGAAAGAAATAGATTGCGTGGGTGTATGAGCGTGTGTGTACGAGTGCGTGCGAGAGAGAGAGAGAGAGCAAAGACAAGAAGAAACAGTTTAGCGAAGCGTTTTTCCTTCCCATTATTTCCTTTTGTTCTCAACTTTTTCTACGTTTGTTCGCGACCCACCCCTCGACTGAGATAATCACGCGATGTCCGTATAGCGAGAAACGTAAGATAAGCCTGTAAACGCGTCACTGAACGGTAAACTGAACGTGCCATAACGACATCATGCCAATATTATCGATAATACATATTTTTTACAATTAACGATCCGTTTCGAATTCGTCTGTCAGTGGTCAAGATGGAGCACTCACGGATGTCCCCCCTCCGCGTTCCTCTCGGCTGTTTTGGCTTTTAGAGATCCCTAAATCGGTGACTTAAGGGGTATACGAGCACATGAGCTATCTAATTTAAATACTGATGCGAGAGAATAAAAAGCTTCTGATTCTGAAAAATTTACTTTAGTTTCATAAAGCCTCGATTCGAAGATAAAAGTTCCTAAATCCAAATCCACGATAAATTTCGAGAAATAAATATACATCATAATTTCCCATTCGACTTAGATCCTATATAGTCCAAGATCTACACGCGCCAATAAGTAGATTCCCTAATCCACCTCAGCCTCTGTTACCATCTGCGTATTCCAGTAGCTGTCAAAGATCTTCAAAAATCCCTTGTTTGCGTCAAAGTGGAGCGAATCTGTTCGTCGAGGGTAGGGGGACGAAGCGAAGAAGAAGATCGATGGATCGAGACGGGGAGAGATCGATCGAGCAAGCATGTACAAACACAAAGACAACCGACGATTCACGACGAGGGGGGTCGTCGTTGATAGCACTGACAGACGTTGGCCACAAAGAAAAGACTCGTAAAGCGGTGCGATGTATTATTCCGTATACGTGTGCGTAATGGTAGTGTGTCTGCGTGTGCGTGGATGAGCGTGTGCATGTGACGACGATGACTGCTGTACGAAGAGTCGGGTTGCGGGGGCAGAGATCGCGGGGGGACGCTCGATGCAACGCTGAACGCACACAACCCTTTGCACTCCAAGTAATTATGCTATGCGTTGGTACCTTATTTTTTCGTTCCTCAGCTGTATAACCACCATAAAAAATGGTGGGAGTTTATCAGATATTAATCAGAATTATATCCGAAATATTATGTGCATTTTATTATCTATAGGAGGGAGACGTCTTTAAATAGACTGGCCTGAGGAGTGCAAAGGGTGAACACGTTAAACGTCACTTGACGTGCCAACTCTTTGGGGCACAGTGGGATGCAAACCTTCCCACCTTTTTATTACCATAATACTCGTGGAGGGACATTTTTCAATCCCCCTCCCCCCCATGAGAAATTAAGACAATTAGAAACGCAGAGATTTGTGTTACCTCACGTTCGTTTGTTTACTCTTTGTTTTGTTTGTTCTTTTCCCTTACAGTACCCCAAAGAGTACGCGTTCGAAACATCGAGTTCGATCCGACTCCTACACTTTTCTCTAGTGATTCCCAACGATCCCTAACAAACATCGTTTCGTACTCGATCGCAGGCTCCAAGTTGAAATTTATTGTAATTAAACTCCGCGCGTAGGGGTTCGAGTTCAGTTTCGTTGGCGAAGATCCTCGAGGCACGTCGAGCCTGGACGTCGATCGTCGTGTCGAAATCGCGATCGAGATCGTCCTCCGCCCGGATTCTGCTCAAGGAACTTGGCCGTTAGTTCACTTTGCGAGGAACGTAGACGACGTCACGAGGGTGGTCCGTTGTGGTCCCCAGCGATGGTCAGGGACGAGGAAGCTGTTCCAGCGTCTCTCCGGAGGCCCCGTTCTCCAAAATGGTGTTAGCATAAGCGAGCGTCACACCGAGACTGTTTCGACGCCGAGCAGCTTCCAAGCTCCGCTAAACACGGCCTACAGACCGCGCTAGACGTCATCGAATCGCTGAATGAGTAAAGCCTGCCCGCGGCTGATCGCGAAAAATCATTCTCAAAAAAGGAAACCGAACCATTTTTCTTTTTTTTTTCGGCTCTAGCCGCGGCTGAGCTCGTCTCGCATCAAAATGAGTGCTTGTAAGATATTGTAAAGTATCCACGACAGTTTTCAGCTGCATTGTACAGTGTTTTCTAAGTATCTAGTTTATAGCGTGTAATTGAAGATACATATTACACTAATTACAAGGGAGGATACATATTACAATTACACTAATAAGTGATCTGTATCAAATTCATTCTCGTATAGCCTGTATCTCCTACTCATGTAGACGCTAAAAGTGATTTGTGTCATAAAGAAACCTATAAATAAAATTAGCAATTTGAGAATGTTGTCGACCGTGTGTATTCGTTCACCCTTTCACCCATCGTTCATCAGCGAAAGATCTATATTTGATCGGTTGCTGATTGAAACATAAATGCATGTAAGCTTTAACTTTAATTTCCTGTACTTGGACAATTTATTACTACTCTGCGTTTGTTATTATTTATTATTTCTTTATATTTCCTTATAAAGAGGTTCAAATTTCGCGATAAAAATACTGCTGCCATCTCGTGGTAGATAGGCCGAACTATTTTTCTGAGTATGGTCAGCGCCTCTATCGGGAGGGACAAACTCTAAAGTTTGTCCTCGAATAGTTCCACTGGCACTGTTAGATGGCGCCATTTACCTTGAATTACCGACGTTCCGTAGGTAAATTACCAACAATTAGCCGAATGGCGCCATTTTGCAATAAAAGAAGGAACTATTCGAGAACAAACTTGAGCGTTTTCCCGCTGATGGCGCCACTAACGATTTTATACTCATCGCTAGATGGCTGCGCAAATAGTATGACTCTCGCACGTACCAGCACGTACTCGAACAGTATCTCAAGAGGTTTCTTAATTTTTATCTGTGGATAGTGAAGTAGTGAAATATTAGCAATTATGTCCAATGACTTACTAAAATCGTAACCTGTTCGTGCAATAGCAGCAGTAGACTATCCAACTAGACAGCACTGTCAAGTAGAATTGAACCGGAGCATTGCATTGTGAGGAGTAGGTGCGACTGATTGTCAGATACGTATGGAGGTTACTCCAATTTTGACAGATCTTTATCATGCCAATTCAATCATTCAGTTGACAACCATTTGACAATTTACCCATAACTAAGTTTATATCGTTTTCTATTTCACGTATATGTTTGGGCTACGATTTTAATTGTCATTGTAGTTTACTTTTTCTTCTCGTTAAATTTCGGTTCTTAACAGTTTATATTATAACATACCGTGGAAATTATTGTTGCGTGACAACATGAAGCTGCATGCAGATGTATATGACAAATTGTATTTGTGAGTATTTTCATCTGTAATTAATTATTAATTACTCCAAAACGATTGGTTCAAAACTGTCCCATTGTCACATGAAATGTATTGATAAATAACATTTTTTTCAGATACATAACACCAGAAAAGTTCTACATAGAACCTATTGGGACTAAAGTATTACTTGTATTTGATAGAGTGAGTCAGCAAATTTATACACAAGGTAACTAGGATTGTAGGTTATGTTTAGTGTCATTTGTACATCAATTAAAGATTTGAGTTTCTGAAATAGTCCTATATTTTAGCTGGTACAGCCAGTCAGATCCCATCGACTGCGAGTCGTAGAAAAATATGGGGTATAATAGGAACTATAAGGTTATTAGCAGGCCGGTATCTCATAGTCATTACAAATGCCACAGATATTGGAACCATTGCTGGACATCAAATTTACAAAATAGTTGCAACAGAAATTATACCTTATACAAAATCTTCGTTGCATCTAAGTGAAAAACAGCAACAAAATAATTCTATATATTTAGAAATGATCAAATCTGTTTTGAATACACCATATTTTTATTTTAGTTATACATACGACCTTAGCCATACAATGCAAAGACTTCATAATACAACACCTGAATTCTTACAGGTTAATTTTCTTTAATTAATTATTATCAAATAATTGTTTATACATTGTAATAGAAGTACACTGTTTCTGTACTACATATAGATGCCCCTTCACGATAGAGCAGACCTTAGATTTGTATGGAATGCTTATCTTCTACAAGATTTAACTTCGAGGCCAGAGCAGTACAAATTTTGTTTGCCCATTATCCATGGATGTATCCTTGCAAATAAGGAGTATTCTAGAATATATATCGCTTATATTTGTTCAATTCTTGTATTATTCTTAACATTTCTTCGTAGTTGTATCGCTAAATACGGTAACTGTAACTGGTAGTACATCGTTCAATTTAGGTATCGTATCTAGACGTAGCGTCCATCGTGCTGGAACGAGATTGTTTTCGCGCGGCATAGATTCTACTGGTAATGTTTCTAACTATGTAGAAACAGAACAGTTGATCGAATCCAATGGGTATCGCATATCTTTTGTACAAACACGTGGCTCTATTCCATTGTTCTGGTATCAGGCACCAAATTTGAAATACAAACCTAAACCTCAGTTGAGTAATCACGAAGATCATCAAACTGCTTGCGCACGGCATTTTGAGGCTCAGATATTTCACTATGGAAAACAAATTTTGATTAATTTGGTAAGGTATTTCCTTAACCTGACAACCTATTCTTCTATTTAAATCGACCGATAATAATACTCTTATTTAAAGATCGATCAACATGGTCCAGAGGCGATACTTGAAAAGGCATACCGCAATGTAGTACAACGAATTAATAATCAGAACGTTCAGTACGAAAGTTTTGATTTTCACGCCGAATGCAGAAGATTAAGATGGGACCGATTGAACGTTTTACTTGATCGGCTAGCTCACGAATTGGAACAGATGGGTTACTTTTTCCTCGCGGATGACGGGACGCTACTGTCCGCTCAAGAGGGTGTTTTTCGTACTAATTGTATCGATTGTCTCGATAGAACCAACGTTGTTCAAAGTATGATAGCAAAGAGAGTTCTTAACCATGCGTTATCAAAGTTGGAAATTCTTAGGAGAATCGAAGATCACCCTAGCGTCGAAGAACATTTTAAACAGGTAACTATAATGGACTTACTTCTCGTTGCGATCTGTAGTTCCTTTATATTTAATTTTAATGTAATGCTCAGGTTTGGGCTGACAATGCTGATGTGATAAGTATCCAGTATTCGGGTACTGGCGCATTGAAAACAGATTTTACGCGAACTGGGAAGCGTACTAAATTGGGTGCTATGAGAGACGGCTTGAATTCTTTAACAAGATATTACAAAAATAATTTTACCGACGGATACAGACAGGTAGGGGATTATTATTATAGAAATGTTGGAATTTGTACTCGTATAAGATGATTTTTACTATATTTATTTAACAGGATTCACTGGATTTATTCTTGGGTCGTTACATCGTGCAAGACGGTGAATGCACATTGGTTCAATGTCCTTTAGAGAGCGAAAGAAATTGGCGTTACGCTACGTTCCCCTTGGTACTTCTTGTTGCATCGTCGATGCTAGTTGCTCATATAATTCTCCCTTCGAGATATACCACTGAAATTTTGTTGTATATGCTATTTTGGGGCGCTATGGTGGGTGGTACATTTGCAACGATCATTCATCATGGCAAACAATACGTAGATAAACCAAAACTGCTCTAAAAGGTTTTCGTTTCTGATCGCACATATTGTATAGTTCTTTTAATTCACGTCGGTGACACGTCTCGTGTTATTTTCTTTGTTTAAACTTTTATATTATCGCAATGTTAGGTGTTAGGGGTTTATTTCGAAATTTTGTAAAAAGATCTATCATTTGCCTATAGGAATTCCAATCTTGCATATACCTATTGCATTTTATGTTCGAAAAATCATATATGCAGTTGTTGTAATAGATAAAATAAGCATAGGTGAAATTGGGGAAACGTGTTTTTATTGATGTACATACATTTACATTGTAGTTGATCGTTTTTGATTAAATCCCTTGCATTTCCCATGTAAGTAAAATAAGCTACAGGCTGAAAAGGACATTCATTCCTTCAAGTTAGCTTGATCTCTTTTAAGGATATCGTGTAAAGTATTGTAAAGAGCCAAGCTTTCAGTCCCCGAGCAATATTTGCCCGGCTATAAAGCCAGTCCGTATATAGCGTTTGGTATTTACCGTCCACGAATGACATGCAATTGTCAACTGTTCGATCTTTCGTGGTAAAATTTTTACGTCGCAAGTGCGCGATACAGACGGTACGTAAAATCGATTTGGCATTGTAGATAAATTCTAACGAAAATTAGTAATCGATTAATGTTGATAATTTGGTTTTAATGAAAAATGAGGTTTAGAATGTTACACGATCTGCAAAACTATTCGTAATCTGTGAGTGCCACGAGACCTAGTCAGAAAACAGATCTTACTTAGGCATACGTGGACATTGTGTGTATTATGACGTAGACGTACAAGTATCGAACCAAAGTGTAGAATGTTTTTAAAGGTGTATTCTATCGTAAGCCTGTAATAATCACGAATTCCAACTTTGATTAGCTTGTCTAATGGTAACGAGAGATAGGTAAACATTTTAGCGAAGAAATATTTTGTAATATTTAAGAAGTGACTTTCGTACCAAGATACCTCTTCAGTTGTTATTCAAAATGCATCAATAAAATTAAGGTTTCTCTCTTGCAAATAACTTGTTACTATCTTTATGACAGGACGTTTGCAGATTTGTATTTCTTTTTGATTTTCTATCGAACGCCATTTTAAAGAGAGAACTTTGGAAGTTATATGGGGTGACACTAGCGCCCCATGTTTGGAGAAAGCCTCGTCCATCGGTGTGTGTTCGCACAAATCGATCACGTTTTGCGATTGATGCCAGGTGTTTTCATAAAATTCAAATACGAATTCATCTTTCTTCGGCGTAGATTTGTTCAAAATTCGAAATTGCTCAAATATAAACAATTAATCCCTAAATGGCTTAATAATTTACCGTACCCTGGGAACCAAAGCGCTTAAGTACATATTCCGCTGGTTCCTAATACACAAGTATTAACAAGAGAATTTTGGCAATCTACTTAGGCGTGGACGAGATCCACGCGCAACTATTACCACGTAGAGTTTTTCGTGCGAGTGGACATTACTCGTTAATGTCTCGGAAATCCCCCGTACTCGACAACGTCATTTCGCAGGTGACTCCTAATGCCACGTTCGCGGGTCTCTCATTTATTCCCCTATTGACAGAACGGGAGAAGAAAAACAGCCCGCCGCCGTCGATGTCATTTCCGAACCGAGGTAAAACTTTTCCATGGCTTTGAGTCTTTGACAAACGGCCGCCCGTAATTGGATTCGTTTTATAAAGTTCCAACGAAACGTGGAGCTTTTCTGCTATTAATTGGAGATGGTAAGCGGCGCGCTGCCACAGCGACGCCGCGCCGGTGCGGACTTGGGGTCGATGAGGTTGATTAATTTGATTCAATTACAAACCGACGGCAGATCCAGGCCATCGATTTTATTACCATTTTTCCTGCCGTCGGGATCTTTGCGTTCGGCGCGATGCACAAAGGTGAAAAAAGGCACAAGCTGGAAGCCGTTTTATCACCCAGTCTTTGGTCTCGGATTCGTGCAGTTCGTTATCGTTAACGGATTTTTGATGTAACATAAAAGTAGCGATAACGAGTTTAAAATACTTAGCGCGTTACGCGAGGATTATCATGTTCTTGTTAGCCGGATACGTAGCCGAAGAATCCCAATTCGCGGTTCCTGTAAATCCCGGACGTCTGGACGAAACAATTTGTAGGCGCGAGAGTTTCGCGCCGCGATTCCACGGATCGTCGAATCCGTCGGCAGTGAATTCAAGTCAGTGCCCGCGGTTCTTTTGCGCGCGAGTATGTGGTGTGTACGTATTATACGTCGGTTACGTACCTACTTACAGGCAGGCTCTGTGATACATAGGGGTCGCACCTAAATTTCCCTCGGGAGTCATTCGTCTCACCGACCTCTCGGCAACCCTCTCCATTTTCCCTCTGTCTCTCCGTCTCTCTTTCAACCTTCTCGTCGGTTATCTTTCCCTCCTATCGTCCTATCTTCGTCTCGACGATTTTGCCTCGGCGGGCCATCTAAAAGTTTAGCGATGCGAGTGCAACTAAAAATTAACAAAGACTTTAGGCGATACGATCACAGAAATTTCTTCTTGTGTCCCTTAAAGAGGACCTTTCCATCGACCTTGTCAACCCTTTATGTCTCTTTCATTTGTACCACTTGCACCGGTGCGTCCATCGTTGTGCGAGTGCTTCCAGGAATCAAAGATGAAAGATGGATCTTTGCTAAAGGGACAGTGACGATTCTCCTCTTTGCGAGTTGCGTGCGTTAAAATAATTGAACAGATTGGGTCAGAAAGGTGGAATGTCCTCGATGCTCGTCCTATATTTGTACGTTTTCAGTTTCTTTTCTTTTCTTTTTTCTTGCGATGTTATATCGACATTTTTTTTGAAAGGAATTCCGTTGAAACGCCAAGCTGGATTACATGAACGTCGAAGGATTAAGACCGTCCTCTTATTCCGGGTAGAAGTCCGGAATATTTTCGCGCTCTGCAAACGACGCTCTGCATCGTCGCTTCTTTTTCGCTCGTCCCAGCCATCCTTTTCTCACTCGTTTCTTGCTACCCCTCATAAAAGTTAATAAGCTGGGCGAGGGTAGGTTCGTCGATCCCGAAGAAATTGCGGGAGACCAACGCGCCTTTCTCGCGACGTTTTATGTTGCTGTTCTATTCGCCGTTACGACCGACCTTCCAACCCACCCACGGCGTTGTTTTCTCTGCTTTTCCACCCCCTTTCCTTGCCGCGTCTCTTTGTTCGCCCTTTCGCGCGGGTTTCTTTTACTGCCGTTCGCGTACGTAACGCCGCGGACCGTCACTCGAGAAAGGGTGACACGCGTAAAAGCGGACGAGCCCCGTTCGGCCTGGAGAATCCACTCTGGGGTAAGCCACTTCGCGTTAATGACTCTCGAATGCAACGAAATCTTCGTGGCTGAAAGTTTACCGGGAAATTCGACGGAAGTGGGTAAACCTCTAGAGGTCGATTACAGCTAAGAATGTTGCGAGAAATAGGGATGTTCGCGGCACGAGAAATATCCCGAACGTTAGGCATCGTAGACGACAAGTTAGAGTGTCGTAAATAGTGCCAAATCCTATTTCGAGATCTAACATTTTCTGTTTGCTATTAGAATCAGCGTTAATTCTACATTTCTCTGTCTCGTATATATATATTTTTTCTCAGACCAGAAAGAACGCGAATATCCAAATTCGTCTGCATCACGGCGAGTTCTCGTTAAAACGTGGGCTTCGATTACACACGAGAGATCTCCAATTATAATAGGTATCCGTCCAGGCGGTTTCGTTAGCGTTCGATAAACAGTAGTTAGCAACGGGCCCCGATAAAACTTGCCGAGTCGTATCGACGCGATCGGGCATTTAAATTAAAAGTCAATAGAAACCGAGGCCGTTTGTGCGTTATGAAACGATTTTAAACGGTGTTTTCTAAAGTAAAGGCGGAATTCATAGAGAGCGGGGGTGGGACAGACGTAAATATATCTTACTTAATAAATGTCCTCGGTAAATTGAAAGTTTCAGTCCAAGAACTAGAAGCAGCAGCTGGGATTATTCAGGAAAAGCGTTCGTTCGTATTTTAATAAAAAAGTCGGAGTCGTACTCGCGTAATCGTAGATTTAATCGCGTCGTACGCGCGAACGCGGAATCGACGGCACGTCGCCTGTTACTCGACATCGTTTCGCGCGAAACGTTCGTAGATTAGCGCGTTTCGGCGCGGCTTTTGGCTTCGTTCTTGCCCCTGGTAATTTGTAGACGACGACCCCGCTCTGGCTGGTCTGAATTCATGAATTAAACAACGCTGGCCGACCGAGTCCATCGTTTGCGCCGCTGCGTGGCTAAAAATACAGGATCCACACCGTTTTCTCGTTGGAAATCATTAATGTTTTCCTCCAACGGGAGCATGGGAAGCGAAGAAACTAGAAAAAGAAGAAACGTTCGAAGAATTGATGGATAGGTGGGTAAATATTTATGGACTCGGGATATTAATATTATTTAAGTAGAGATTTTCATGGATCAGAGAGACGCGAATCTCGGCGATTGTTGGAACTTTTCTCTGCCCTTGGAACCTCGCGAACGACAATTGGTCGCGAGTTCTCCGTTGGCGGGAAACTTGCGTCTCGCGACGAGGATCGTTTATCGCGTTTTGGACAGGCCGGAGAACGGACAGAGAGGCAGGCATCAATTTCCACGGGTCGATCCACGGCGGATATTCGCGAACCGTATCGTTTATTTTGATTTGCTGGATTCGTTATCTGCCGCGCGGTGTGCCGAGGGGGTTCGGGATTAAGAGATTTTTACGGGAAATTTATGGTGCTGGTTTCTTCACTGCTGGGACTTCATAAATAGAACGCCGCGGGTAGATCGAAGATTTGAGCATGTTTCGCGGCCGACGGATTCGTTTGCGATCGATAAACTTTTTAACCGACTTCGTAAAGGAAGGTTACTCGATTCGACATGTATATTTTTTTTTTTTTAGGTAGAAATTGGGTAAAATCAGGGATAGAACGCCCGAAGGGTGAACACGTTTGAAAAGAAACACGGGGGTTGGAAACTGTTGGAATATACGATCGACAAAAATCAATCGACACCTGTTATGCAGGACTCTCTCTTTGTTCATCCAGTTAGTTCTTTGGAAAATTTCGTAGAACACGGACGTTACTTCCTCGTGTGATGACATATGATAAAATTAGAATTAAAATTCCACTCCGTCGATTCATTATTTTATTACCCATTTTCAATGGAGACGCGAAGAAAACACATCGTGTACATCTTTCGTACATCTTTCTCGCGCGCGGTATTTACTTGCTTGGAATCGTGTTTTTCGGAGCGGAATTATCGGAGGCAGGGAAAAGCGACAAGTATCGAAAATCGTTCGAATAAAAGGGGAATAAAGAAGTACGCGTATAGAGTGGAACTAGTACGGTGTAAGGGTGCTCGGAGGTAATTAAGCAAAGTGCTGTTACAATTAATGTAGTCGTGTCGGAAAGAACTGAAAGAATAAAAAAAAAAAAAAAGAAAGAAAAAACTACGTGGCACGGAGAAACCGTGAAACGCATCGGATAAAGCGCGTTTACTTTTCGCGCGGTTCACTTTGCTTACGCTCGCATACTCGAGATAAACGTCCGTGTTCTCGCTTAAACTGCATTAGCGGTAGTTCCTTGTTACACAAAATTGTTCGTTTCTTTCTTCGGTTTGGCGTGTCAAAGATTCCGCGGTATTTACATTGTAGCTCGCGGGAATCGGTACATTTTGAAACGATAGTCCGAACGATGTCAAGGTTACTGTATTTTTTGGGCGAAATCCAATGTTCGTTTCTACGAATACACTTTGATCCGAGATTACCGGACCCGTCGCTTTAAGCATATGTGCGATTCGGCGCCGTTGACTCTATGTGATTAGAATCGTTTTTATCTCAAAAGGGCTGGTTTCCCCGCTTCCGTGTTCCTTGTAAATCTGTTGGAAGTTTGCGCACGAATTAAAGCTCTCGGCGCGTTGATTCGAGTCGTGTAATTATAAGCGTAACGAGAAAAAGTTACGTAGAACGCACACGTCTCAGTTTGTTCGAAGCAAACGCGATCAAGTGACGACGACACGGTAGACTTCTTATGTTACGAGCTCGGAATAGCTAATCGTCTCTGTGCTCGCCGTTAAAACACGTAATCGGGCCTTTGAACTACTGTATTATATAATCCCCAGGCGCGTATTAACCACGATATCGAACCTGGCTGCGAACTCATTTTTCATTTTATCTTCGTGTCAGATTTTCACTAACCGCAAAAACTGTCGAGGGGATCGTCTATCGCTAGAAATCACGTGATAAGAGCTTATCTAGGAAATCCTCGATAATACGCATCGAAAAGAACTAGATGAAAAATGATATCTAATCGGTAAGAAGAACTTTACTTATGCAACGTGGATAAATTCGCTGAAAAGTAATATTACCGATCTAACAGGTAAGAATAATTTCTTTTATTCAACGTTGTGTACTATCTATGCATATTTTAGTCGTTAAGTACTACGTTATTATCTTTAGACGTAACTCGTAACGTTCGCTAGGACTTCCCCCCCTGATGAAGCAGCAGCACTATCTACGTCAAATTTCGTCACACTGCTCTCGCGGTGTAACCGGTGATGAACCAACTCTCGCAGTCTCGAATTAATACTCCTCGAATCGACTACTGTCGGAACTTGGGTTGCATTCGATTAAACACAGTTTATTTAACGTCTCCATCGTTTCTTCGACATGCGGACTCGGTGGATTCTCCTGTGTTCCCTCATGTTTTTCGCGCTGTGTTCAGCGGCGAAGGATGCCAGCTCCGAATCGAGCAAGTTCAAGATCTTGGCGATATTCGGCCACAACGGCAAGAGCCACTTCGACGTTTTCAAACCTCTTCTGGAGTCCTTGGCACGCCGCGGTCACGATCTGACGGTGGTTTCTCATTTTCCTAGAAGCGAGAAATCGATCGCGGCGGAACCACTGCCTAACTACAAGGACGTCAGTCTGTTGGACGGGGAGCACAACGTTATGATAAACGTGATCGATCTGCGCGAGATGGACGACACGATCTTCAAAATGATCAAGAATATATACATGCTGAGCGTGATGGCGCGAATGACTTGCGAGAACGCGTTAAAGAATCCCGAATTGAAAAGGATAGTCGAGTCGGGAGAAAAGTTCGATTTGGTGATAACGGAGAGCTTCAACACCAATTGTTTCATGCCTGTGATTAAAAAGTTGGACGCTCCCTTTGTCCAAATATCTACTCACCAATTGATGGATTGGGCCATAGATCAATTGGGGGCTTCCTACGAGGCCAGCCACAAGCCGTCGATCTTTAGCGGTTTGGAAAGGCCGATGAACTTTCTTCAGAGAACGTGGAACGTTCTAGCGACATGGTTGGCGACGTCTGTCTACGATACCATATTCCACTGGCACGATCAATCCTTGGGAGAGAAGTACTACGGCCCGGGGGTCCCGGATGTGAAGGAGATCAGTAAGAACGTGTCGTTGATGCTGCTCAACACGCATTATTCTCTTCACGGTGCCCAACTGTTTCCGCCCAATATCGTCGAAGTGGGTGGAATGCATTTACCATCGAAACCGAGTCCCCTACCGAAGGACGTCAAGAAGTTTCTGGACGAGGCTCGCGAAGGCGTCCTGTACTTTAATCTCGGCTCGATGATCAAAATGGCTAGCGTACCGGAAGAAAAATTGACCGCTGTTTTGAACGTGCTAAGCTCCATACCAAGAAAAGTAATTTGGAAGTGGGAGACCGACCAAGTGCCCTTGAAATCCAGCAACATTCTCGTGAAGAAATGGCTGCCGCAGTTCGACATACTGAGTAAGTAAAAACGCCTCGTTTCTTCCTCGTCTTACGCGTGTATTTTCTTTGTTGCGCGACGTTGATCGCGATACCAGATATGCTCTCTTTGACCTTACCGCGGAACGTTCGGTGGCATTTTCAAAGCCTCCCACTGTTCGACGGTGACATACAGGTATCGCGTGGCGACGCGACGTTAAAAGTCATCTCCCTATCGATCTGTCGTTTACTATACCCGAGAAACCGACGGGTCTCGTTATCGATACGCCAACTTCTTATCTACACGTAGAACTTGAAACGCGTCGTTTGTTGAAGGAAAATCGGGAATATTTGGAATTCGTTTATCCAAATAATATACAATCAAAGAGTATATCGCGTTAAATACATATCAGTTTATCGGAGAGATTATTCGGTATCTCGTTTGCACGGAATTAGTACAAGATTGTGTTGAATTTCGTCGCCGATAATTGTAATCGATTTTCTCGTAAAACGTAAGCGCCGGCAAAGTCTACTTTTTCCCGGTCGCAGTCTTTTTAAGAGATTGCGCGATGACAAAGCAAGTGTTTCCATTGAGCTGGACTTTTCGCGAAACTGCTTTAAGTTGTTAATAAATTTCTTTCTGTTTCGCTATCTACAATAGGATAACGAAACCGCGCGAACGAGAAAATGCTTTTCGCCTAGTCGCGTTAAATTTCATTTATCCTTTTTTTTTTTGTACGCATCGTGGATATAAATTGATCCCACTCTTACCGCTGTGGTCCGCGGATAATAAATACCCGCGGTTGAAAAATAAAACACGACCGATCTAATGCACGCGGCGCCG